>NC_047039.1:23951351-24251351 GCF_011762595.2 Tursiops truncatus
ACAAGATCAATATACCAAAAATCATTGTATTTCTATAAAGTAGCAATGAACAATCTGAAAATAAAGTTAAGAAAACAATTCTATTTACAATAGCATAAATTGAATAAGCTTCTTAGGAATAAATTTAACAAAAGTAGCACAAGACTTATGCACTGAAAACTACCAAAAAAAAAAAGAAATTAAAGAACATCTAACTAAATAGAATGATATCCTGTCTTCATGGGTTAGAAGATTTAATATTGATGGCAATACTCCCCAAATTATGTACAGATTCACTACAATCCCTACAAAATTGAGTTTTTCCCCCACAAATTAGCAAGCGGATACTAAATTCATATGGAAATGCAAGGGACCGAATAGCCAAAACAATCTTGAAAAATAGGAATATAGTTTAAAGGATTCACATTTCCCAACTTCAAAACTTACTACAAAGCTACTGTAATCCAGACTAGGTGATACTGGCATAAGGACAGACATATAAATCAGCAGAGTAGAATTGAGACACCAGAAATAAATCCAATCATTATGGCAGCTGATTTTTTTTTTTTTTTTTTGCGGTACGCGGGCCTCTCACTGTTGTGGCCTCTCCTGTTGCAGAGCACAGGCTCCGACGCGCAGGCTCAGCGGCCAGGGCCCACGGACCTAGCCGCTCCGCGGCATGTGGGATCTTCCCGGACCGGGGCACGAACCCATGTGCCCTGCATCCACAGGTGGACTCTCTCAACCACTGCACCACCTGGGAAACCCGGGCAGCTGATTTTTGACAAGGGTTCTAAAACAATACAAAAGAGAAGAGTCTTTTCACAAATGCTGATGGGACAACTATATATCCTCACGTGCAAAATAATGAAGTTGGACCCTACCTCACGCTATCTACAAAAGATGGATGAAAGACCTAAGTGTAAGAGCTAAACCTATGGAACTCTTAGAAGAATATAAGCATAAACCTTTGTGATCTTGGATTAGTCAATGATTCCTTAGATATGCTACCTAAAGCACAAGCAACCAAAGAAAAATATAGATAACCTGAACTTAATAAAAAAAATTGTGCTTCAAAGGATGCTGTCAAGAAAGTGAAAAAAAAAAAAAACAACAACCCCTGAGTGGAAGAAAACATTTGCAAATCATATATTTGATAAGAGTCTAGCATCAGAATACATAAAAAACTCTTACAAGTCTACAGTAAAAACACAAATATCCCAAACACAAATTTCTCCAAAACACAAATTTCTCCAAAGAAGATATACAAATGGCCAACAAGCAAGTGAAAAAATGCTCAACATCGTTGGTTATTAGGAAAATACAAATAAAAACCAGAGTGAGATACCACTAGGATGGCTGGAATAAAAAAGATGGTTAATAACACATGTTGGTAAGGATGTGGAGAAATTGGAATCTCATACATTTCTGGTGGAATGTAAACTGTTGCAAGTTGCAGCTACTTTGGACAACAATGTGGCAACTCCTCAAAAAGTTAAACATAGTTAACATATGATCCAGCAATTCCACTCCTACAAATACAGTAAAGAAAACTGAAAACATAATTTCACACAAAAATCTTGTATATGAGTGTTCATAGCAGCATTCGTCAGAGTCAAAAAGTGGAAACAAATGTCTATCACCTGATGAATGGATAAACAAAATGAGGTATATCTGTAGAGCGGAATATTATTCAGCCATAAAATGGAATGAGTACTAATGCATGTTACAACATGGATGAACCTTAAAAACATGCTACATGAAGAAGTCAGACACAAAATGTCACATATGTATGATTTCATTTATATGAATGTCCAGACTAGGAAAATTCACAGTAATAGAAGTATGTTAGTGGGTGTCAGGGGCTGGGGCGAGAAGGGAATGGCGAGTGAGTGCTAATTGGTATTGGATCTTATGGAGTGTGTTGAAAATATTCTGGTTTAGATAGTAGTGTTGGTTGCAGTCTTGTGGACATATTAAAAATCTCGTGAAAACATGAAAAACGACTTAATGTACACATTAAAAGGGGAAATTTTATGGTATGTGAATTATATCTCAATTTAAACATGAACATTTGACCATACTTGTGTTGGTCTATTCATGGACTCTATTCTATTCCATTGATTTATGGGTGTATTTGTCTGCCAGTATCACACTGTCTTGATTACTATAGATATATACAACTCCATAAAATTGGGTAGGGTGATTCTTCAAACTTTATTCTTCATTTTCAAAACTTTTAAAAATAACTGTTCCAGTTTCTTTGCCTTCCCACAAAATCTGATAATCAGTCTATAGACATCTACACAAAATACTGTAGGTATTTTGTTGATAGTGTCGTTCTTCCATACCCTTGCTGCTTTTATCTGGTGGTTCTATCGATGACTGTGAGATGAGTGTCAAAATCCCTGCCTATAATTGAACATGTGTCTGCTTCTCTTTTCAGTCCTATCAGTTCTGTTTTTTGGTGCATACACATTTTGGATTATATTTTCTTAGTGAATCGACCCTTTCATCATTATCATCTCTCTCTTTGACGCTGGTAATTTTCTTTGTTCTGAAGTCCATTTTGTCTCACGTTAATATAACCACTCCGGCTTTCTGTGATTAATGATATTAATCACAGAAATCACAATAATGATATTACTGTTTTAATGATATATTTTTAGAGGAAACTTTAAAATTTAGAATAGTTTTAGATTTACAGAAAAATTGCAAAGATAATACAGCTTGCATATACCTCACATCTAGTTTCTTCTATTAACATTTTGTATTAGTATGGCAAATTTATGACAATAAATGAATATTAATACATTATTATTGACTAAAGTCCACACTTTATTCAGATTTCCTTCGTTTTTAAAAATTAATTAATTTATTATTTATTTATTATTTTTGACTGCATTGGGTCCCCGTTGCTGTGCACAGGCTTCCTCTAGTTGCAGTGAGCGGGGGCTACTCTTCATTGCAGCGTGTGGGCTTCTCATTGCGGTGGTTTCTCTTGTTGTGGAACACAGGCCCCAAGCACACGGGCTTCAGTAGTTGTGGCACACGGACTCAACAGTTGTGGCTCATGGGCTCTAGAGCACAGGCTCAGTAGCCGTGGCACACAGGCCCAGCTACCCCCGCAGCATGTGGGATCTTCCTGGACCAGGGCTTGAACCCTTATCCCCCACACTGGCAGGCGGACTCCCAACAACTGCACCACCAGGGAAGTCCCTAGATTTCCTTAGTTTTTACCTAAAGTGTTTTTTCTGTTTCTAGTATTCCGTCTAAGATACAAGTTACATTTAGTCTCCTTAGGCTCCTCTTGGCTGAACTGTTTCTCAGACTTTCCTTGGTTTTGAAGACCTTGACAGTATTGAGGAGTGTTGGTCACCTATTTTGTAGAATGTACCCTATTTGGGATTTGCCTGATGTTTCCTCATGATTAGATGGAAGTTATAGGATTTGGGGAGGAAGACCACAGATGTAAAGTGCCATCTCTTCACGTATCAATGGTACATACTATCAACATGACTTATCCTTAGTGATGTTGACCTTAGCCTCCTGGCTGAGGTGGACTCCTGTCAAATTTCTTCACTGTATAGTCTGTTTATTCCCTTTCCATATTGTCCTCTTTGACAGTATGACACAATGTACAGCCCACAGTTAAAAAGTGGGGAGTTATACTGCACCTCCTGAGAGCAGAGTACCTATATAGGTTATTTGGAATTCTTCTGTAAAGGATACTTTCTATTATCCTTCCTTCCTTCCTTCCTTTCTTTCTTTCTTTTTTCTTTCTCATTTATTTATTAATATGGATTCATGGATATTTATTTTATTCTTTGGGTTATAACCCAATACTACATTATTTATTTTCTTGGTCAAATTGCTTCAGCTTTAGCCATTGGAAGCTCTTTTGTTGGCTCATGTAGACCTTATTTATTTATTTAGAAGTTTCTTTTTATTTTTTTGAAAGTCTGTCTTAATATTTTATATATTTATTTTTCCTTTTTTTAAAAAAAATCTTTATTGGAGTATAATTGCTTTACTCCAATAATGATGTTAGTTTTCTGCTTTATAACAAAGTGAATCAGCTGTACATATACCTATATCCCCATACATCCTCCCTCTTGCATCTCCCTCACACCCTCACCATCCAACCCCTCTAGGTGGTCACAAAGCACCAAGCTGATCTCCCTGTGCTATGTGGCTGCTTTCCACTAGCTATCTATTTTACATTTGGTAGTGTATATATGTCCATGTCACTCTCTCACTTCATCCTAGCTTACCCTTGCCCCTCCCCATGTCCTCAAGTCCATCCTCTACATCTGCGTCTTTATTCCTGTCGTGCCCCTAGGTTTTTCAGAACTTTTTTTTTTTTTAGATTCTGTATATATATGTGTTAGCATACAGTATTTGTTTTTCTCTTTCTGACTTACTTCACTCTGTATGACAGACTCTAGGTCCATCCATCTCACTACAAATAACTCAATTTCATTTCTTTTTATGGCTGAGTAATATTCCATTGTATATATGTGCCACATCTTCTTTATCCATTCATCGGTCGATGGACACTTAGGTTGCTTCCATGTCCTGCTTACTGTAAATAGAGCTGCAATGAATATTGTGGTACATGACTCTTTTTGAATTATGGTTTTCTCAGGGTATATGTCCAGTAGGGGGATTGCTGGGTCATATGGTAGTTCTATTTTTAGTTTTTTAGGAACCTCTATACTGTTCTCCATAGTGGCTGTACCAATTTATATTCCCACCAACAGTGCAAGAGAGTTCCCTTTACTCTGCACCCTCTCCAGCATTTATGGTTTGTAGATTTTTGATGATGGCCATTCTGACCAGTGTGAGATGATACCTCACTGTAGTTTTGATTTGCATTTCCCTAATGGTTAGTGATGGTTGAGCATCTTTTCGTGTGTTTATTGGCAATCTGTATATCGTCATTGGAGAAACGTCTATTTAGGTCTTCTGTCCATTTTTGGATTCAGTTGTTTGTTTTTTGGTATTGAGCTGCATGAGCTGCTTGTAAATTTTGGAGATTAATCCTTTATCACTTGCTTCATTGCAAATACTTTCTCCCATTCTGAGGGTTGTCTTTTCATCTGGTTTATGGTTTCCATTGCTGTGCCAAAGCTTTTAAGTTTCACTAGTTCCCATTTGTTTATTTTTGTTTTTATTTCCATTTCTCTAGGAGGTGGGTCAAAAAGGATCTTGCTGTGATTTATGTCGTAGAGTGTTCTGCCTGTGTTTTCCTCTAAGACTTTTATAGTGTCCAGTCTTACTTTTAGGTCTCGAATCCATTTTGAGTTTATTTTTTTGTATGGTGTTAGGGAGTGTTCTAATTTCATTCTTTTACATGTAGCTGTCCAGTTTTCCCAGCATCACTTATTGAAGAGGCTGTCTTTTCTACATTGTATACTCTTGCCTCCTTTATCAAAAATAAAGTGACCATATGCACTTGGGTTTATCTCTTGGCTTTCTATCCTGTTACATTGATCTAAATTTCTGTTTTGGTGCCAGTACCACACTGTCTTGATTACTGTAACTTTGTAGTATAGTCTGAAGTCCAAGAGCCTGATTCCTCCAGTTCAGATTTTCTTTTCTTTTTCTTGAATTTTTGAATTTTATTTAATTTATATTTTTATACAGCAGATTCTTATTAGTTATCCATTTTATACATATTAGTATATATATATATATATATATATATATATATATATATCAATTCCAATCTCCCAATTCATGACACCACCCCCACAACCCCTGCCGCTCTGCCCCTTGGTGGCCATACGTGTGTTCTGTACATCTGTGTCTCAATTTCTGCCCTGCAAACTGGTTCATCTGTACCATTTTTCTAGGTTCCACATATATGTGCTTATATATGATATTTGTTTTTCTCTTTCTGACTTACTTCACTCTATATGACAGTCTCTAGATACATCCATGTCTCTACATATGACCCAATTTCGTTCCTTTTTATGGCAGAGTAATATTCCATTGTATATATGGACCACATCTTCTTTATCCATTTGTCTGTTGATGGCATTTAGGTTGCTTCCATGACCTGGCTATTGTAAATAGTGCTGCAATGAACATTGGGGTGCATGTGTCTTTTTGAATTATGGTTTTCTATGGGTATATGCTCAGTAGTGGGATTGCTGGGTCATATGGTAATTCTATGTTTAGTTTTTTAAGGAACCTCCATACTGTCCTCCATAGTGGCTGTATCAATTTACATTTCCACCAACAGTACAAGAGGGTTCCCTTTTCTCCACACCCTCTCCAGCATTTTTTGTTTGTAGATTTTCTGGTGATGCCCTTTCTAACTGGTGTGAGGTGACACCTCACTGTAGTTTTGATTTGCATTTCTCTAATAATTAGTGATGTTGAGCAGTTTTTCATATGCTTCTTGGCCATCTGTATGTCTTCTTTGGAGAAATGTCTATTTAGGTCTTCTGCCCATTTTGGATTGGGTAGCTTGTTTTTTTAATATTGAGCTGCATGAGCTGTTTATATATTTTGGAGATTAATCCTTTGTCAGTTAATTCATTGGCAAATGATGTGATCTATCCTGGAGAATGTTCCGTGCGCACTTGGGAAGAAAGTGTAATCTGCTGTTTTTGTATGGAATGTCCTGTAAATATCAATTAAACCTATCTGGTCTATTGTGTCATTAAAACTTGTGTTTCCTTATTAATTTTCTGTTTGGATGATCTGTCCATTGGTGTAAGTGAGGTGTTAAAGTCCCTCACTATTATTGTGTTACTGTTGATTTCATCTTCTATAGCTGTTAGCAGTTGCCTTCTGTATTGAGGTCCTCCTATGTTGGGTGCATATATATTTATAATTGTTATATCTTCTTCTTGGACTGATCCCTTGATCATTATGTAGTGTCCTTCCTTGTCTCTTGTAACATTCTTTATTTAAAGTCCATTTTATCTGATATGAGTATTTCTACTCCAGCTTTCTTTTGATTTCCATTTGCATGGAATATCTTTTTCCATCCCCTCACTTTCAGTGTGTATGTGTCCTAGGTCTGAAGTGGGTCTCTTGTAGACAGCATATATATGTGTCTTGTTTTTGCATCCATTCCGCAAGCCTGTGTCTTTTGGCTGGAGCATTTAATCCATTCACACTTAAGGTAATTATCGATATGTATATTCCTATTACCATTTTATTAATTGTTTTGGGTTTGTTTTTGCAGGTCCTTTTATTCTCTTCTGTTTCCCACTTAGAGAGTTCTTTTAACATTTCTTGTAGAGCTGGTTTGGTGGTTCTGAATTCTCTTAGCTTTTGCTTGTCTGTAAAGCTTTTCATTTCTCCATCGAATCTGAATGAGATCCTTGCTGGGTAGAGTAATCCCGGTTGTAGGTTCTTTCCTTTCATCACTTTAAATATGTCATGCCACTCCCTTCTGACTTGTAGAGTTTCTGCTGAGAAATCAGCTGTTAACCTTATGGGAATACCCTTGTATGTTATTTGTCATTCTTCCCTTGCTGCTTTCAATACTTTTCTTTGTCTTTAATTTTTGCCAGTTTGATTACTATGCGTCTCGGCATGTTTCTCCTTGGGTTTATCCTGTATGGGACTCTCTGTGCTTCCTGGACGTGGGTGACTATTTTCCTTTCCCACGTTAGGGAAGTTTTCGTCTATAATCTCTTCAAATATTTTCTCAGGTCTCTTCTCTCTCTCTTCTCCTTCTGCAACCCCTATAATGCGAATATTGTTGCATTTAATGTTGTCCCAGAGGCCTCTTAGGCTGTCTTCATTTCTTTTCATTCTTTATTCTTTATTCTGTTCCACAGCAGTGAATTCCACCATTCTGTCTTCCAGGTCACTCACCGTTTTTCTGCCTCAGTTTTTCTGCTATTGATTCCTTCTAGTGTATTTTTCATTTCAGTTACTGCATTGTTCATCTCTGTTTGTTTGTCCTTTAATTCTTCTAGGTCTTTGTTAAACATCTCTTGCATCTTCTCAATCTTTGCCTCCATTCTTTTTCCAAGGTCCTTGATCATCTTCACTGTCATTATTCTGAATTCTTTTTCTGGAAGGTTGCCTATTTCCACTTCATTTAGTTGTTTTCCTGGGGTTTTATCTTGTTCCTTCATCTGGTACATAGCCCTCTGACTTTTCATGTTGTCTACCTTTCTGTGAATGTGGTTTTTGTTCCACAGGCTGCAGGATTGTAGTTTTTCTTCCTTCTGCTGTCTGCCGCTGGTGGATGAGATTATCTATGAGGTTTGTGCAAGTTTCCTGATGGGAGGGGCTGGTCCAGCTCCGTTTTTCTGTCTCAAGATTACTTTGGCTATTCAGGATCTTTTGTGTTTACGTACAAATTGTGAATTTTTTTGTTCTAGTTCTGTGAAAAATGCCATTGGTAGTTTGACATGGATTGCATTGAATGTGTAGATTGTTTTGGGTAGTATAGTCATTTTCACAATGTTGATTCTTCTAATCCAAGGACATGGTATATCTCTCCCTCTGTTTGTATCATCTTTAATTTCTTTCATCAGTGTCTTATAGTTTTCTGCATACAGGTCTTTTGTCTCCTTAGGTAGGTTTATTCCTAGGTATTTTATTCTTTTTGTTGCAATGGTAAATGGGAGTGTTTCCTTAATTTCTCTTTCAGTGTTTTCATCATTAGCATATAGGAATGCAAGAAATCTCTGCATTAATTTTGTATCCTGATTTTTTAGCAGTTTCTTGCTTTCTGTTTTAAATATTGTTTGTTTTAAATGTTATCTGAATACACTGAGAACTACTTCAAACAACGCTATAATTTATTTTTGTTTTTCAGTATCAAGCAATTTTTAAAACCTCAGTGGAGAATAATCTAGTATCCTCACCAAATATTAACCCTTTCTATTCTTCTTTTTCACTCTTGACATTCCCTGCTTCCTTCTGTTATCATTCCCCTTCTGTCTCAAGAACTTCCTTTAGCAATTTTCAAATTAAGTCTGCTGGCAACAAATTCACTCAGTTTTCCTTCATCTGAGAGTGTCTTCATTTCACTTTCATTTCTGTAGGATATTCTCCCTGGATATAGAATTCTGTTCACAGCTCCTTTCTCTTAGCACTTGAAAAATGTTGTGCTATTTCCTTCTGGCCTCCATGGCTTCTAATGAGAAATCACAGGAATTAGAGACATTCTGCTCCAGGAGGCAATGTGTCATCTCTCTATGGATGCATTCAGGAAGGTTTTTTTTTGGTTTGGGTTTTTTTTTTTGCTTTTTTTCCCTTTAGTTTTCAGTAATTTGATTATGCTGTTTCTGGACATTATGATCTTTGGGGGCTTATTCTTACTCAGCTTCTTGAATCTGTAGGTTATGCCTTTCCCCAAATTTGTGAAGCTTCCAGTCATTATTTATTCAAATATTATTTTTCAGCCTTGCCCTTTTCCTCCTCTCCTAAATGTTAGATCTACTGTTATTTTCCTACCAGCCCTTCATATTCTGTTTATTTTTAACTTTTTTATTTAAATAGTTTTAATTGTGGAAAAGAACACATATAAAATTTACCATTTGAACTATTTCTAAGTGTACAGTTCAACAGTGTTAAGTATATTTACAGTATTGTGCAACCAATATCCAGAAGTTTTCATCTTGTAAAACTGAAACTCTGTACTCATTAAAAAACAGCACCTCATTTCGTCCTCCCTCCAGGCCCCAGCAACCATCAATCTAATTTCTGTTGATATAAATTTGACTTCTCTACATATTTCATATAAGTGGAATCATACAGTATTTTTCTTTTTGTGACCTGCTTATTTCACTTAGCATAATGTCCTCAAGGTTCATTCACGTTGTAGAATGTGTCAGAATTTTCTTCCTTTTTAAGAATGAACAGTATTCCATTGCATGTATATACTGCATTTTGTTTATTCATTTCTCTGTCTATGGACACTTGGGTTGCTTCCTCCTCTTGCCTATTGTGAACAGTGTTACTATGAAAATGGGTGTGCAAATACCTCTTCAAGATCCTGCTATTAATTCTTTTGATATATACCCAGAAGTGGAATTACTGGATCAAAGAGTAATTCTATTTTTAATTTGTGAGTAACTGCTATATTTTTTTCCATAGCAGAAGCACCATTTTACATTATTTTGTGTCAAGTTTCTTTGCTGAACATTGTGTTTGGGATTCATCCATGTTGTTGCTAGTAGTTATGCTTTGTTTATTCTCATTACCGTGTAGCACTCCATTAGGTAAAAATCCCACAATTTATTTATTTATTCTACTATAGACTTTGGGGTTGTTTCCAGGTTTGGACTATTAAAAAGAGTGCTGCTATGAATATTCTTTTGTGTTTCTGGTGAAAATATATATATATATATATATATATATATATATATATATTTACACATTTCTGCCAAGTTAAATTCCTAGGAGTGGAATGATTCTGGTGATTATAGTAATATTGTATTATGGTTTTGATTTGAAATTTCCTGATGACTAGTGGAGTTAGCACAGACCTTTTCAAATGGTTATGGGCCATTTGGGTGTCACCTTTTGTGAAGTGTCTATCACAGGTTTTGCCAATTTTTCTGAAGGTTTGCTTCTTCTTTATGATTTTGTAAGAGTTCTTTATAAGTTCTGGATATGAGTGCTTTGTCAGATACATGTGTTACAATACCACGTCCCTTTTTGTGGCTTTGCTTTTCACTCTAAATGGTTTCTTTTGATGAACAGATGTTCTTACTAATGATGAAGTCCGACTTCTAATTTTTATTTCCCTTTTAGTATTTTCTGTAACCTCATTTAGAAAATCCTTACCTAACCCAAAGTCATTAAGATATCATGTTTTCTTCTAAGAGCTTCATTGTTTACCTTTTATATTTAGGTATGCAGTCCATCTGGAATCAATTTTCGTTTATGATTTGAGATTTGGGTCAATAGACACTTCTTCCTCATATGACTTTTCAAATGACCCGTACTATTTTTTGAAGACCATCCTTTTGAATTCCACCACTGTGTCTACCCTCACCATTTATAATAGCTGTAAAGCATGTCATTCTAAGTTACTCTCATAACTTATTCAGCCACTCTTCCATGGGATATTTGGGTTATTGTCTGGCCTCTGCCATCATCAAACAGGGTGAACATCTTTGTATGGACATTAAGGCCTTCTTCTGAAGTTGTTAGAACAAAGTAGAATTTCTGAGCCTGAAAATTCTTACATATTTTAAGAATTAGTAAATTATACAGTTCACATCTCAAAGAATATGAAGAGTCCCAGTGAAACATCTGTCTCCTACCCTGTCCGCAACCCTCCCAGTCCCTTCAACAAGTAAGCACAGTCATGAAATCTTGAGTATTTTCCAGATATCCTGCAATGCACAAAAATTCATTCTTTATATTCTTTTCTTCTTTTCTTTTTATGCGGCTAGTGGTACTCTATATGCTCTGTTGTTCATCTTGCTTTTCTAAATTAACAAAACATCTTAGAAATCTTCCTATTACTGTAATAAAAAAAGCATCCTTATTCATTTTTAAGGTAGTGAGCATAATTTTCCATTTGATGGGTGTATCAGAATTTAGACAGTCTCCTATTGATTGGCATCTATGGTGTTTCTAATCTTTTGCTATTCAAACTATGCTTCAATGAGTAACTTTGAACATATCATTTCGCTGTGCGCAATATATCTGTTGGAGGTACTTCTAGAAGAGACCTTGCTGGGTCCAAGGGGATATGCAGTTGTAATTTGATGAGCATTGCCAACGCTTCAGAAATATATGAAAGCTCCTGTTTTCCCACAGCATGGCCAATGTGAGGCAGGAGATAGATGGGCTCCAGGCTAGACATTTACAGCTGGCCTCCTGTTTGCCCTTCCTGGGGTGAGAAGAAGATGTGCTCCAGGCCGGGCATTCATAACCAGCCCCCTGTTTACATTTCCTGAAGCAAGAGATAAATGGGCTCCAGGACTACATATTTATGACTGGACTCCTGTCTATATTTTGAGATCTGCACCGCAGTATAAAAACCAGCAACAGAAATAGGGTAAATAACCGGACACTGGACATTTTTATTGCAGGGACAGAGTGGGACTAAACCCTGTTAAAACATCAAGGGGTCATACATTTCCCACCCTTGGGGCACATGTGCAGAAAGTCTCGTTGGGGGTCAAAAGGGAGGGGGCACCACCCCATAATATGTGATGCTAAGGCCATCCCACAGGCCTCTGGGCTGAAATCCATCTTAGAAAAAAGTTGCGCACGCATGTTGGGGAGGGTCCTAGGGCAGGTCAGGTGTGGAAAAAGAAACCAGATAATTGGCCAAAGGTACACAAAGACCCAGAAGAACTGCCTTATATAAATGACTTAACCTCCTCTTTACTGTGCTCCTCCTCATTAGGGAGGACGCCCACACCATTTGTGCCCAGGTGTGCATTTCTGCCTTGCTCCTGTCTTAACTAAACAAACTGTTTCTCTGTGTGCTCTCCCACTTGTTGTTGTTGTGCTGTGTCTCTAATAATAAACTTTGTACCTGTTTTTACAGTTTTGCCTCCATGAGAAATGCATTTTTCACAGGGGGCAAGAGCCAAGGGGTGTGGTTGCTAGGATTCCTGGTTTTCATCCAGGCTACCCAGGTTCAATTCCTGGGCAGGGAATTAAGATCTTGCTTCACGCCACCACTCACTGCTGCCTCTTCAAGATTAAATGGACTGTTAGATCTGAGATCTTTAGCTATCCCAAAGATGGAAAATTGTAGATTATTTTCCATTTATCTCATTGTGTATGAGATTGAGCACCTTTTCAGAAGTTTAAAAAGCTAACTGTGGGCTTCCCTGGTGGCGCAGTGGTTGAGAGTCCGCCTGCCGATGCAGGGGACACGGGTTCGTGCTCCAGTCTGGGAAGATCCCACATGCCACGGAGCGGCTGGGCCTGTGAGCCATGGTCGCTGAGCCTGCGCGTCCGGAGCCTGTGCTCTGCAACGGGAGAGGCCACAACAGTGAGAGGCCCGCGTACCGCAAAAAAAAAAAAAAAAAACTAATTGTGTTTTTTGTCAACATCCTTTCATGGCATGAACTTCTTAAAAATCACTCAGGCTGCAAATTCCTCCAAATATTTCCTCATGAGAAGCCCTTAGACATGGACTTTCCGGGTCAGAGTTTGTACTTTTTAAACGTTGTCTTTACATGTTGCCAACTGATGCTCCCTCCACAATGCAGATCCGAACCCGTCTCGCTTCAATCATTGGCTTTGGGGCTCATAGGTGGAAATGGCACCCGTAGGTTCTCACAGGTAGAAACTTGCACCTCTACGTATGGGGCCGAGGGTACCCTGGCCTGCCCGAGGAGCGACCCCGCCCCGTCACCTTTCGGCCACGCCCCCGGCGCCGTGGTCCCGCCCTCGGCTGTGCGGCCCCGCCCCGTGCCCCCGCTCGCCCAGCTGATTGCCCCGCCCATCTCGCTGAGTGCCTCGCCTCCACCCCGGAGAGCGGCTCCACCCTCCCGCCTAGGTAGCCCGCTCCCAAGGCTGTTCCGCCTTGCTCCCAGGCTGCATGCCCCCGCCCCTCTGCGTAACCTGGCGTCACTCGTCACGTGACGTCCGGCAGTGCTGCGAGGGGTAGGCGATGGGTGTCGCTCCCGCTGCCACGGTCTGCGCAGGGATGATTTCCGCCGAATGAAGCTCACTGAGGCGTGATGGCGAGGGCCTAGGGGAAGGCGCAGACAGGCCCGGACGCCGCCTGTAGCTGCCCTCGGCCTCCCGGCCTCTGCGCGCTTTCCTGCGCCGTTGCTAGGCAGCCGCCTCTGGGCGCGGGAGGCAGGGCGGGCTAATGCGGAAAGGTACGGGTGCCGGGGAGGGGCTGTGATTGCGGAGGGTCCGGGTGTCTGGCAGAGGGCTATGGAGCAGTACTGCATCCTGGGCCGCATTGGGGAGGGCGCGCACGGCATCGTCTTCAAGGCCAAGCACGTGGAGGTGAGCACCCAGCCCTTCCTCCTTCGGTTCCATTGAGATCTACCTGTTTTCCCGACCCACGCTTGGGCTCCTGCCTCCCCGCAGCTTTTCGTGGCGTGCTCCCCCCTCTTTTGCTCTCTTGAGTGGAGGGCGTACAGGTTGCGGCCAGCTACCAGCGGTGCTTTCTTCCGGAGAGTGCCTCCTAGGAGCGTGGCGTGGATGTCTCTGAGCTGTTTGCTCAGCGCTGCGCCTGCTAGCCCTGATTTCCTTCCAGCACGGGGTGGGGGGCGCGTCCCACCCCCACGAGGGCCTCAGGCCTCAGCGTCGCATCCCCTTTTCCAGCCGGGGATGGGGCTGCAGTGTCTGCGTCCTGTCCCAAACAGACTGGAGAGATCGTTGCCCTCAAGAAGGTGGCCCTGCGGCGGCTGGAGGATGGCATCCCCAGCCAGGCCCTGCGGGAGATCAAGGCCTTGCAGGAGATCGAGGACAGTCAGTATGTGAGTGGGGCTGGTGTTCTGAGGTGCTGGTTCCCGCCCTCCTCCATTCACTCCCACTCTGAGGTCCTGCAGTCACTCTGTTCACTCATTTGCTTCCTCACCCCTCACTCACTCCCTTTCTTCTCCACTTGTTGTTCACCCTTATTCACCCAATTACTTCACTCATTCATTCCCTCTCGTTCACTCACTTATTTCTTCGCGTACTCCTTCGCTCATTCACTAACTTATCCTTTTTTTTCTCAAAACACTTAGTGATTTCTGAAGATAATAATTGCCACCTATTGAGCTCCTGTTATGTTCTGCATGCCAGGTTAACTGCTTTATGTATATTGTCCTTCTGAGTTTTGTCCTCTGCTCCGCAAGGCACATTCAGGCTCTCCCTATCTCAGGCCAGGGGAGGAGGCACAGCCACCAGCTTATGGGTGCTCAGCTTTTTCCACTTGTCTGTGGAGGCTTTGGCCCAGGTCTGATCGCAGAATCAGGACGGTTTAACATTGGAGCCTCCCATAGATTCTACCCTCTACTGGCCACTGGCAACACAGAAACCAGCCCCTACCCTGCTCTTGAGAACTGAAGTGTGGTAGGGGAGATGGACAAAGGCTACAGCGCCCATCTGGCGTGGTTTGTGCTGTGACAGGCCTGGGAGGGGCTGTGCGCACACGAGGAGAGACACCTCACACACCCAGTTTCATTCTCTTTGTGGTATTCTTTCTTGTCCATGTCCTGAGTAGAGGATGTGCTTAACTTCCTGGGGAGTGACAAGGGTAGGTCCACCCACCTAAGGGTGGGTGATACTCTGACTTGTTTCTTATTCTCTGGAGATGTCCTTGATATATTGGGTAACACAAGCATGTTATAAAACTGCATGTGTCATCTTGGTTTTGCATGAAAATATTTTGTATATATATATGAATACATGTCTGTGTGTGCCATGTCTCTTGTAAAGTCTGGTTGAATAGACTCCTAAGGTTGACTATAGGTGATAGGGTTTTTCTTTTGCTGTTTTTTTCATTATAATTTTGGGTATTATCTGAATGTATTTGTTTGTCCCAATCTGTAAAATGAGTGTCTACTACCCTCAACATCAGAAAAACAGCAATATGGCCATTCTTGTTTTTTGAGGAAAGTAAAAGGGCTTTGCTGACAGCTTGTGTGTGGGAGAGGTGGAGGGCCCATAGGAAGCTGGTGATATGGTCCCATTTCCTGTGCATCAGCAGTCCTGAAGAGTCTATCTTTAAAACACTCCAGATCTTACCCTGGCCCAGGCCATCCTCACCTCTCATCAGAACAACTACAGCAGGCTCCCCTGCCCCCCCGCCCCCCCGCCACTGCCTCCACTCCACAGTCAAAAAATGTACATAAAATCATCCACTCCCTGGCTTGAAAAGCTCCAGAGGCTTCTCTTCAATCTGAAAGAACTGTCACCATCTGCTTCCACCCGACTCCAGCCTCTTTTTTCATTCATTCACAACTTCTTAAGTGTCTCTCCCATGATAAGCACTGTCTAGGCTCCAGGAGTGCAGAACAGAGGAGCCTCCTTCCTGTTCTTGCCTCTGGGCCTTGTGTTTGCTGTCCCCTGGCCCAGAGCTCCTTCCCAGATGCCTTCTCTTCTTTCTTCATCAGAATCTTCATCAAAATACCCTATATGTTTATTGTTTGGTCATTTGTCAGTCATTTGTCCCCTGAACTCCTTAAAGTCCTTCAGGACCCACCAGCCCTTGCTCCTGTTCACTACTGTGCAGCCTGCCCTTGTGACCTTGTGGGCCCTCAGGAAGTATATATGACATGTCTCCTGCTCTCCCACTGCTGGGAGTTGTGATCACCTGTGTGTGTGTGTTTCCAGGTGATTTTCCAGTTCGTGGGCTGGGTGGGGGACCAGACACTGCCCTAAGTCGCCTTTCTTAGACCTCCTTTTCCCTGAGTGTTTACTGGAGCATTAGAGTAGGGACTTGCCTTCTCCTGGGAGAGGGAAGCAAGAGATCACCAAGCTCCCTGATTCTGAGCTCAGATCTCATGCCACCATCTCTGCCTGCCTGGTCCTCTGTTGGTGCAAGGGCTGAGGGTCCCAGAGAGAGTCTGAGCCATGTGAGGCTGGTGGCTGATGGGATGCCCCGCTTGCAGGTGGTACAGCTGAAGGCCGTGTTCCCGCATGGCGCAGGCTTCGTGCTGGCCTTCGAGTTCATGCTGTCAGATCTGGCTGAGGTGGTGCGCCACGCCCAGAGGCCGCTGGCCCAGGCGCAGGTCAAGAGCTACCTGCAGATGCTGCTCAAGGGGGTCGCCTTCTGCCATGCCAACAACATTGTGCATCGAGTCAGTTCCAGCATGGGCTGGGGTGGGACCTGGGGTGGTGGTGGCTGGGCTGTGGGTAGGCCAGCCCTTGATGAAGGGCATGGTTAGAAAAGGGACAGAGGGGGCAGGGCCTATGGGTACGAGGCCAGGGCTGGGGCCCTGGAGGAGGTCTGGTCTTGCGCTGACCTGGGTGCCCAGCCTGCCAAGCCCTCCTAACCCGAGGTCCTGTGGGGGCTCTGGAGGAACTGATGCCTCTTTTGGTGCTCTCAGGACCTGAAACCAGCCAACCTGCTTATCAGTGCCTCGGGCCAGCTCAAGATAGCGGACTTTGGCCTTGCCCGGGTCTTTTCCCCAGATGGCAGCCGTCTCTACACGCACCAGGTGGCCACCAGGTAGGGAGGACCAGTTCCCAAGCAGGACCTAGCAATAGACAGGCCCCAACCCTCCTGCTAGGAAGAGGTGCTTCTGGACCTTCTGTCCAAACAGTACTCTTGGGGCTGGTGTGGGGGCCAGGATGACCTTCCGAGGCAGCTTCCTGACAGACCGGTGACCTGGCTGTGACCACCTGCCCTCCTCTCACAGGTGGTACCGAGCCCCTGAGCTCCTGTATGGTGCCCGCCAGTATGATCAGGGTGTCGACCTGTGGTGAGACTCCTATGGGCTGGGCAAGGGGAAATGTGGGTTGTTGGGTCACCTTTTCCTCCTGGGCATTGAGGTCTCTAAGCCATTTGGGGGTTTTCCTGCCGTGAGCTCTAGGTTGCCATGGAGGTGTCTCCCCTGGTTAGAGTATCTCTGAGGAGTTTGGGATCAGTGTTCTTCCCCATGACAGTTTTGAGCTGGGAGGGGTCAAGTGGGATCAGAGTGGTTGTCCCAGTAGGAAGCTTCTGGGCTGAGGTCGGGGAGGTGGTCTGAGGCATGGGGCATCTAAGCTGCTATGCACGGGGTGATATCCCAGGTTGCAATATTCCTGAGCTATCTAGAGGCCTGGGTCCCTGGATATGAAGGCCCTGAACCTTTATTTGGGGTAGGATGGTTTGTGTATGCCTAAGAGTTTGAGATTTGGGGGCCGTTTTGGAGTCTGCCCCAGAATGGGAGGAGGTGGCAGTGTGTCCCAGAATGTGAGGCTCTGAGAAGTCTTAGAACTGTTGAGGGGTTGATGTGTGTTCCAGAGTTGAGGCCTGAGAGCTGTTTAGAGAGGGGGATATGCTCTGTGTTCTAGGCTTGAAGTCTTTGACTGTTTGGGGATCTGTATCCTTAGCTATGAAGCCTGAAGTCTACTTTGTGGGTATCTTGACCGCAGTGTGAGGTGTGGGTGCTGGTGTGGGGAGATCTGTTTCCATGGTATGAGATCTCTGAGTTGTTTGGGTTCTGTATCTGCAGGGCTGTGGGCTGCATCCTGGGGGAGCTGTTGAACGGGTCCCCCCTTTTCCCAGGGGAGAATGACATTGAACAGCTTTGCTGTGTGCTTCGAATCTTGGGCACCCCCAGTCCTCAAGTCTGGCCGGTTTGCAGGGGCCTACAGTGGGGAGGGGTGGGGGCGGGTGGCTTCTATTACCCCAATAGCTAGTGACTCCCCTGACCTGCACCTTCTCTCTCGTGGTCCCATGCCTCCTTGACTTCCCGGACCTCGGTCCTGGCCCAGCGTGGGATCTCCTCCACCCCTGCCCTGCTGGAGGTGGGAGGGCCAGGGCCCAAGCCCTATCCCTTCTCACCCATCCCCAGCACACACGCATCCAGACCGAGCTGGGCATGGAGTAGGCGCCTGAGATGTGGAGGAAGGACTGAAGGACTGAGTGAGCACGTGATGTCATGAGTGACATGTGAGCAGGGGTGCGTGGATGGGGGAGTGATGAGTGAATGGGAGCAGGTAGGTGACAGGGAGCAAGAACTGACACCTAAGGGGGCTGGCGGTGTGGGTGCCGGCCCTGATGGACCCCCTTCTCCTCCAGGAGATCAAGGACCTGCCTGACTACAACAAGATCTCCTTCAAGGAGCAGGCTCCCGTGCCCCTGGAGGAGGTGCTGCCCGATGCCTCTCCCCAGGCCTTGGACCTGCTGGGGCATTTCCTCCTCTACCCTCCACGCCAGCGCATTGCAGCCTCCCAGGTAGGGTGACACCCATTGCCCTGACCCTCCTCGTCTGTGCCCTTTTGACCCAGCAGGTTGAGATTCTCAGAACATGTGATGGGCTGGGACCAGAACCCCTGGAGCCAGGGGTAGGAGGGTGCAGGGCAGGTGTGCCTCTCCTGAGTGGATCCTAGAGGGGACCCTAGAGGGCAGGTGGCCAGGGGTGTCCCATTAGAAGGGCATGCACACCTCGCAGAAGAGCGAGTCTCGGGTTATTGGTGACTCGCTTCTTCATCCCTTCATTCCTTCAACAAGAATTTACTAGCAGCTGCACATGCTGAGCATTGTCCTGGACCCTGATCCAGAGTGAACAGACATGACTTGTGCCTGTGGGGTCTCCACCCTGTGGTGAGGCAGGGCTGTCAGTCTGTGGGAGCCGAGGGGAGGGTTGTTGGGACTGACTTTGGGGTCATGCAAGGCTTCCTGGAGAAGGGCAAGTTTAAGCATGGGGAGCTGTTTTCCCAAGAGAAATGATGAGCAGAAGCCTGGAGAGGAGGACCCAGGAGGGGTGGGTTGTGGCTGGAAGGCAGGGGAGGAGAGGAGGACCATGGGCTGATGGCTGATGGTGTGAGGGCCTCTGTCGGGTGTACCTGGCCATCTGGCCTCATGGCAGCCTCCCCTCCCTGCCCTCGGCACTAGCAGCGTGTGTTTACACATGGCCCTGGCGAGTTCCCATGTCAGCAGCACCTTCAGAGTGTACTGAGGCCAACTGACCACCTCTCAGCCCCCTGCTGCTGCCCCCAGTCTAAGCACCACCACCCCCCCATCGCCTCCCAGAATCTGCTTCTCCTGCCCATTTAGTCTCTCCTCCACGTGGCAGAGAGAGGGACCTTGTCCAGGTAGGCTGTCGTATCCTCACCTGCAGGGCCCTCCTGGGGCTCCCTCAGAGGAGAAGCCAGGTCCTAGTGGCCCACAGGCATCACACATTTGGGGCCATCACCTCTGTGACTCTGCCAGCTCCCATTCCCCTTGCTCATTCCCCTCGGGCCCCAGGGCTCCTTCATGTTCTGGGGGTCTGTGCATTTCTGTCCCTAGGCCTCACTCATTCACCTTTCAGGTCTCTGCTTGAACGCCACCTCCCAAGGGCCTCCCCTCACCATTCTTCAGGCCTGCAGCCCCTCCAGTATTCCTCATCCCCCCCCATACTTTTCTCTTTCCCACAGCACTAATCATTTGATGCACTGTTTGTCTTACTTCTTTATCGTGTTTATTACCCCCACCCCTCACTTTGTGGAAAACTTGAAGGCAGAGCTCTTTGTTCTGTTTACCGCTGCATCTCCTGTGTCTGGAGCAGTGCTCAAACAGTGAGCACTCAGAGGTGTTGGAGTCACCTGAACGATGAGCAGATGAAGGAAAAATACTCTTCAGGGCAATATTCACATCTCCTCCTCGGCGGGAAGTGGCTGAAGCTGGGACGGGGAGGTGACCAGTTTCCTTTTGCTGCCCCTTGCTTGCTACCCTCAGGCCCTCCTGCACCAGTACTTCTTCACAGCTCCCCTGCCTGCCCACCCCTCGGAGCTGCCGATTCCTCAGCGCCCAGGGGGACCTGCCCTCAAGGCCCCCCCAGGACCCCCCCACATCCATGACTTCCACGTGGACCGGCCTCTCGAGGAGTCGCTGTTGAACCCAGAGCTGATTCGGCCCTTCATCCTGGAGGGCTGAGACGTTGGGCCAGGCCCCACCGGCGTGTCCCCCCCTTCCCTCCCCAGGACAAGCCAGGCCTCTTGTTCTTCTGCTCTGGCCTGATTCGACCACAGTGGTCCTGCTCCTGGCCAGGCCATCCAGCCTCAGCAGAGGGGACCCTCGGCCTGTGCTGTCGGCCTCCCATCTGTGTGCTGGTAACAGATCCATCAGAAGGAGGCAGTGAGTTCCGCTGTCATGCCTGCCATGGGGCTGGTTCTCTAGTTGCTGCCTTCCTGGTCAGGGTCAGTCCTGGTAGAGCCATTTGGGGGAGCGCTGAGTTTAGGATGTCCTCATGTCGGAAATCCAAGTGGGAAGGAAAGTTTGGGTTGATTTTGTTCTCAGAGACATTAAACACTAGTTCACTTTTGAGATTTATTATAAAACCCCCCGGTAGTTCTACGTGATGTATGCCCCTCTTCCTTTCCAGTTGAGGGAAGTGGCTGAGGTAGCATCATCCCCTGGCCCTTGCTTTCTCTGTGGTCAATGGGAAAGTGGCCCCATTCATGGCTACTTTACTCTTGGGGGATTGCTAGGTGCTTCATGTGACAGAGCTCCCTTTTGGAGGTGAGTTGGCAGAAATCAGGACCCAGGAATGGCTCAAGTTGGGGACCCAATAAGTGACCCTCCACACCTTAAGCTGGTTTACCAACATCACCCTCAGGATACAGGTGAGCCTGGACCACATGGGCCTCCTCTTTACTCAGAGATACTGGGCAAATAAGAAGACAGACATTCCTGGAACTCATTTGTTAATTCAGTAAATCCCAATACAATCTGAACTGGCTCTTGTTTTTCTTATTAAATAATTTGGTAAGCCAATTCTAAAATATATGTGGAAATGAAAGGGTTAAGAGGAGGCAGAAGCAGAAGAAAAGGCAAAAAAAAAAAAAATGATGAAAGGACTTACCCTATCAGATACCAAGACTATTATAGGGCTGTAATAAATAAGCAATGTGGTATTGGTTCACAGATAGATAAAAACAGATAAATCAGAGAAACTTATTCTTAGCAATCTTTTATTCTTAAAATATTCATTTTGTGCTCATGTGGATAGAATTCTGTAAGCACTGCAGTCACAGAGGTGACTAACAGTGCCACAGTCACTGCCCTCCAAGCTCTTAGAGGGCAAAGCACAGTAAACTCCAGTTGTTGCTTTCAGGGAAGAGTCTGAGTGTCTCATATGTCTTTAGAGGTGTTTTAAGGATCTGGCCTCTGCCTGTCCAACCACATCTGTAGACTCTAAGCTTCAGTCTAGCTCAGTTTCTGGTGTCTCTTACCTCCGTATGAATGCAAGTTTGTACCCAAACCCTGACCACTGACCCTCAGCCAGTTCCACTCGCAAAGACTAAAGCTTACTCCACCCTGACATTGACCCTCACCTTGACCATAAACCTTACACTTAACCTGACCCTATCACCCTGACCCTGACATAGACACTGACTCTCACCCTCAATTCTTTGCCAGCCCCTTCCCCACCCATGCCTGGCTTTGATCTTGGCATTGACTCTGACCGTCACCCAAACTCTGACCCCGTTTGACTTAGAACTAAACCTTGTCCATGAACTTGGCTCTCATCTTCACCTTAACCCTGAGTCTCTAATTGACATTCCTCTTACCTTGATGCTCATTATGATCCTGATCGTTAACATGTCCCTCACACTTGCCCTGAACTTGACTTATCTTTGACAATGACAGCTTCTCTCACACTGATTGTGAATACTGTGATAAATGAGATACTCACCACCTTCAATCTGATTCTGACCTTCAACTTCACTCTGCCCCTAGACTGAATCCTCACCTTGACAAGGACCATCATACTGACCCACCCTGCCCTTGAACTTGCGCCTTGATGCTGAACTACATTGTACACTCAACCTGAAACTAGTCTGCACCCCAAGCCTGACCATGATCCTGATCCTGACACTCATCTTGACCTAGACCTCCATTTCACCCTGACCTGGGTCCTCATCCTAATGCTGAGCCTCACACAGAACATGGACTCACACTTGGCTGTCACCGTTGACACCCTAATCCCATCATGACCTTGAACCTGATCTAGACCCTGACCCTGAAATTGAACTTCACACTGACACTGACTTTCATTATTATGAAGACTCATCCTCAGCCTGATCGTCACCTTCATCTTGACCCATCCTCACTTTGAAACTTAACCTTGAACTTGATTTTGACTATAAACCAAACTCTGACCCTCTGTGGTAAGCAGAATAATGTGCCCCTCCCGCAAAGATGCCCATGTCCTAACCTGTGAATACATTGCCTTACACACAAAAGGGACTTTGCAAATGTGATTTAAGGGTACAGACTTTGAGATGGAAAGAGTATCCTGGATTATGCAGATTGGGCCAATGTAATGGGGTTGGGGGGAGGGAGAGTTGGAGGAGGAGGACTTAATTCCTTCCAGCAGCAATAGAAAAGGAACCCACCTTGACTTTTAATTGACCTTGACCTTCACAATGAACATCATGCTCACCCTGACCCTGACATTACCTCACATTGATCTTGACCCTGAACCTGACACTGACTCTAATCCTGAACATCAACCTCACCCTCACCTTGACCCTGAATCCTACACGGAACTGGACATCCACTGTCAACTTGAATCCAACTTTCAATCTTACTTTCACCCTGACAATAACCATCACCCTAATCCTGACATTCATCCTCTCACTGATCCTCTCTAATGGAGCCTCAACCTGATCCTAACCTTGGCTCTCACACTGATCTTGAACTGAACCCTGGATCTAAAATTTCCCTTATAGTGACCTTGTCCTTGAACCTGATTCTGGCACCATGACCCTGACCATTCTCTTATCTTGATCCTTAACCTGACGTAGAATTTTACCTTGAATTGGACACTCACCCTCACTCTGATTCTGATCTTAATCACTCTGTCCCTGATCTTACCCTCATCCTGACTGTGACCCTGGCTGCTGTGACATTGAGCTTGATCGTGACCTTCACCCTTACACTAACTCTGATCTGATCTTGGTCAGGGCCACGACCAAAACCAGGGTCGGGGCTAAGGCTAGGTAGGGTGAGAGGCTGGGCAGGAGCCATGATGAGGGAGGTACCAGGTTAGGGCCAGGGCTTGGGCAAGGGCCAGTGCTAGTGTAAGACGGAGGCTGAGGGTCATTCTGAATGTGATTGTGAAGGCCAGGGTCGGGGCTAGGGCAAAGCTCAGGATGAAGGTGTGTACTAGGGTGAGTCAGGGTCAGGTGAGGGTAGGAACAGGAGTATGGTAGATGTCAGATGCTAATGAAGTCAAGGGTGATGATTAGGGCGAGGTTGAGGAAGAGGGTCAAGGTCTGGATAAGGGCCGGCACCAGGGCAAGGGCTCGGGAGGTGCTGGGTTCAGGGGCACCACAAGGTCCCGCGTGAGGGTCAGGGCGAAGGTCAGAACGAGGATGAATGTCAGTATAAGGGGGTGGGCAAGGGTCTCAGCGAATGTCAGGACAAGGGCAGAAGCCAGTCTGAGGCCAAGTAGAAGTGGGGCTGGTGAGCGGATTAGTAGAAGTGGGTGTTCCGAAAGGAAGCGCGGAGGCTGGGCGAGGATTAAGCGAGGGGGCGGGGCTCGGCCTGCGGGGGCGGAAGCGCAGCAAAGGCGTAGCCCGACCCAGGCAGCCATGGGGGCGGGCACCGTGGAGCCGCAGATGGGTGTGCACCAGCTGCTGCATGTGTTTTTGGAGGCCCAAGACATGCTCTGCGTCGCCCAGGTGGACAGGGTAGCGCGTCCTGTCCCAGGCGGGAGGCAGGGCTGGGCTCGTGGTCGGCCCGTCCCCTCGGAGCCTCAGTTTCCCAAATCTGGGAGGGGGCGTCGGACGGCCCTGAATCCGCGATCTGCAGAGGGCGCTTTTGGCCCCCGGGGTGGCGACCTCGGCGACCTATGAAGGGGTCTCTCTGAAAGCCTCTTATCCCTCCGTCCCTCCGTCCCTCCGTCTGTCGGTGTGTCCAGAGCTCCTGCGCGGTTGGCTTGCACCGGGCACCTGTGAACAGGGTTCACCCCTAAGATTGGCTTAGGGATCCCCACCTCTTCTGGCATATTCTGGAATTTCCCTTCTGAGGCCTGCCTGGAAAGCCGTGCTCTCCCCGTGAGTGGCACCTCCTCCTGCGGGCTCCGCCTGTCCCTTCCCAGCCAGTCGAACTGTACTGGCTGTGCGCCCTAAGTGCCTGTTTAGTGCATTAGTCTGATCTGCGCTTCTGCCCCTGTTGTGTTCCGAGCTCTTCCTCCTCTGTGCTCTTACGCAGCACAACTGTAACTAAATGATCACATAGTGTACTTGTTAAATGTTTGCTTCCCCCCCACCCCCGACCCCCGCTAGACTCATTCTTTTCTCTCTTGCATCGCTGTGTATATAACCACTGTATGATCACTGTGTGTATACACTCAGCGTATGGCTTGATATTTCGTGTACTCTAAGTAAATGTTTGTTGAGTAAATGAATCTTTACTTTTAAAATACATTATTATATCATTTTACAAAAAGATTAATAAACAGACCCTTACCTGAATTGTGTAATTATAACTTAAATGTATCAAGTAAAATACTGCGTTGTTATCCCCATTTTTACCAATAGGGAAAGTGAGTATCGTGCCGTGAGTGCATTGGCTGAGGTCACCCAGGTAGTCTCCCAGCAGATTTTGAAAGGGAGGTGCCGTTTACCCTTTGATAGCAGCAACTTCTCCAGGTTCTGGTTTCCCTGTTAGGTAAAATGAGGTCAATAAACCCTGCCTTACAGTGTCATCATGAAGATCAGCATCTAACAGAGGCATTCTCCAAGGTGGGTAACACCCATTTTGCAGGTTATATTACATACTATAATTTTATGTTAGGGAAGTAAGAACATCTCAGTTGGGTTTTGAACCGGGAACTATAGAAAAACAGAATGCGGAAATCTTCTTACTTGGTTTGATTATTGCAAAATATCAATTTTACATTCCTACTAGCCAAAAAGATTTCTTAAGGACTGAGAAACTTTGATTTCGGGTGAGTGAGGGCTGTGGAAGTAGGAATCTGGGCTCAGACAGGGTGGTTGTTATTTCTGCCAGGGCCTGGAAAGCCACGTATCTGGATGGGACCCTCAGTAGGTCTGGGCCACAGAAAGCTCCAGAGTGGTTTCTACTGAAGCTGTATAGGCTCCAGAATCCAGGGTGGCCCAGCTGGAGAGGCCAAGAAGTTCCAGGATGCAGGTGTGGGCCTGAGGGAGGGGGAGGCAGGGTACTCTGATCCCTTCCCAGGGCCACCTGAATCTCTTCCAGATACTTCTGCAGAGAGCAGTTTGTGGGAATAGGGCCTGTGTGCCCTCCCCAGGTAGCAGTTCTGTTCCTTCACCTTGGCATCTCTGGGACATCCCTTTAGCCAGAGCCTTAATTTACTCCATTGCAGCAGCCTTCTTATGGGTCCTGCTGCTCTGCCCTCGTTTCCAGTCCTTCCTTCTCTCTTTTTTTTTTTAATTGGCCCTACCACATGGCTTACAGGATCTTACTTCCCCAACCAGGGATCCAACCCATGCCCCTTACAGTGGAAGCTCAGAGTCTTTTTTTTTTTTTTAATATTTATTTATTTATTTTGCTGCATCGGGTCTTATTTGCAGCACACGGGATCTTTGTTGTGGCACGTGGGATCTTTCGTTGCGGTGCACGGGCTCTCTAGTTGTGGCACACAGGCTCTAGAGCGCTCATGGGCTTAGTTGCCCCAGCATGTGGGATCTTAGTTCCCCGACTAGGTATCCAACCCGTGCCCCCTGCATTGGAAGGCAGATTCTTAACCATTGGACCACCAGGGAAGTCTCCAAATCCTTCCTTCTCATAGAAGCCTAAAACACAGTTTGACTTGCCACTTTTCCATTCACAGTTCTCACTGTTTTTGCCCTTCTGACTTCCAAGAGTTGGTCTAAGCCTGTCTCCAGCTCCTTTCTCTATGTTATGATTAAGGCAACTTACTCATCATCTTTTTCATACTTCTGAATCTTTGCCCAAGTGGATCTTTCTCTCCCTGAAATACTTCAGCCATTTTCTTAGAGGATAACTGCTCATCCTTCAGGAGTTGATCAGTAATTACTTCTGAACCCCTTGGCTCCAACTGAGTTGGTCATTCTCTCCTTTGTCATTCATTATTTGGTGTGTTTTATTTGATTGTCTGAATTTGTCTCTAACTCCCCAGGGTGAGTGTTCTTGAGTGCAAGCACTGGGTCTCATTTAGCTCTCTGTCCCCTCCACAGGGCCTGGCAGGCTAGGCACTAATTGCATGTTGACTGACCAGATACTCTTCTAGGTCTGGAATGAGGCTTCAAGGACCAAGGAACTGTGGAGGTGAGTGGAGGAAGAGCCAGGCCTGCTCAGGAGAGTATCCCTCAAAGGAGAGAGGGGTGTACTTTTCAGCACTCACTGCGTTTCTGCTAAGTAGACAAGAAGGGACAATCCACAGCCCTTACCAGCAGGAAACTCCTCCCTAGTTGGGGGTGTGAGACTTTTTTTACAGTGTATTGAAATATAAGCGATTTTGTTAATCAAGTGGAGGTTGATGTAGGTGGGGGTGCCAAACTCAGGGGCAGAAATGTACAGCAACTTGAATGCAGCTGGCTGATAGACAAATCAATAGACAAATGAACCACTTTTATTTGATTTCAACTTTGGTGTAACAACATAGTTATATAAGCATGTTTGATATTAGAACTTAAATAAAATTCAAAAAATTAAAAGTAGAAAATAAAAAATATTTTAATCATTAAATTATTAAATTTTTCTTTTCTGTTCATTCCTCCTTTGGAACCTGACATCTTTTCTTTTGTCCCAAGGGGTAAGTGTCAGATCTTCTGCCTCTTGTAGTATATAGGACAGACTATATAGCCTTGACTATCAACTAGGAGCTACATTTAGTTTTAGTCTTTCCTTATGGAAAACAACTGTTCACATGAAGTTTCCTCCAAACATGGAGGGAATCTCTGCTTAATGGTTTTTATTTTTAGAATAACTGTGAATTGATAAATTTGAGAATTGTGGAATGCCAATCTTGCCATATTTAGTTTTCAGTATCATACAGCACTGTTCTGTTTGTTGCTTTTTATTCATTTTTTTATTGCTAATCATACTAATTAGAAAAATGATGTTAATCTCTAGTCAATTTTAAAGTAAGGGAACTTTTACTGGATTTCAGTCTTTATCTCTACAATTTGGGGAATGTACTCTACATAGAACATTCAATTCTGGAAATTTATTTCTCTGTAGATAAGTGGACAAGAGAATGTCTTGCCAAATGTGATTCTCAAAGACACTGTGTCACTAGAAATAAATGAGTTGACTCATAGATTGGTGTAACTATTTGTGGAAGCCCTTGGAGGGCAATTCTCACAGTTGAAATGGGTAGGATGCCAACCCTAAACCCTAGTCTTTGTTCTCATCTTTACTGATAAGCTGGGGTAGGAATTTCCCTTTGAGTAACATAAGTAATATATTTCTTTCAGCAGTTCATAAAATCTCTTGAGCAGCTTATCACCTAACCCCCACATGTTTGCATGTGTTACCATATTGTGTGTACCTCCAGGTTCCTCAAGCAGATTCTTCAGCTGTCTGCAAGCCAAGTCATGAATGGGTTTTCGGTTCATTACTATTTTATAGTTTTTGGTGCTAAACTCTTTTTAGCCTACAGTCATTCTTTGGTATGGTATCCTTGACCTATGTTCATATAAAATATACTTCTGGAACTGGGACAACTGCAGCAGCATTCCAGGAGCATCGTCACATGCACGTGTCATTTCTAATGTTGTATCTGTCATGGGTACTAGGCCCCAAAACTCTCCAGGCCCATAGAAACTCTTACAGACACAGTAATGAACATGGTTAACCGGTCGTATGTTTTTAATATGTACTCTATAATTCTAATTTAAAACACTGCAAGTTACTTCTTTAAAATGCTTCATGACCTTTTAAATTCTGCCATCTCTTTAACACACTATGCGTTAGATTTTTGGTTAAAATTGCAAATATTTGCTTTTGTTTAAGCAAAAAAAAAATATTTCTTTTTGTTTGTGTACAGTAGATTGTTTTGCTGTTAATTGCTTTCTGAAAGGTTTTGGTGCCATGGTGTTTTTTCACTTGATACATCCTTGTATTTCAGAGGCTTATCTCATACTTTACTCATGTGCACACTTCAGCCTTGTTGACAGTCTGCCCTTTTCTTGGTCAAATCACTTGGTTTTATTTCTTCTGAATATTGGTTATGGTTCCTACTTATGATGTATAATGGCCTTAAATATGTAGAAATAGATTTCACTTCCACAAAGAAATGTTATCCCCCCTTTTTCTTAAACTACATTATCTTCTTAGTCTAGCTTTTATTTTCACACTGTTTAGGTTGAGATATGGGTACAAGAAATTTCCCTTTCTGTTTATTTCAACTAAAAGAAAGTCAACAACATAAGAATGATGATGTGAGGCAGCTGATACTCAGCCTCTTAGTCCAAGAGATAAAAGGGATGGTGAAGGCCATGGTGGAGCTAAAAGCTCATTCTTTTTTTTTTGGCTGTGCCATGTGGCTTGCAGGATCCTAGCTCCCCAACCAGGGATCGAACCCAGGCCCTCATCAGTTAAAGCATAGTCCTAACCACTGGACCACCAGGGAATTCCCTGAAAGCTCATTCTTGTCTGAGGAGTACCGTTCTGTGTGGCCCCAGATAAATTTTTCCAGGTGAGAATTTGATTTCAGTATAGCTAGATATCTTCTTCTTTTACCTAATTTGTATGTGAAATCTCTTGATTTTTAAGTATTGACAGCTAGTTCAAGTAGGCCAATCCTATGCAGGCCAGACAAGGTAATCTGGATGCCCATTCTGCCTGCAGGCTGTGAGTATGCTACTTCTCGTAGAAGGAACAGGGTTTCAGTGAGGACAGGAAAACCCATATCCGACATAAGCACTGGATCCTTCCCAGTGTGTTAGAGGTCACTAGTGCCTAGTACAGAGCCTGACACATAGGTGCTCAGTGAGTGTACAGGCTTTGAATGGAGAGAAACTCTTTGCGTTGTACTTATTGGGACCATGGGCTGTGAGCTACTTATTTCCCACCCAGCCTTATTTTTCTCCTCTGTGAGATATGACTGGAGTCCTCTGATGCTGTATCAACTCTGGTGACTGTAAATTTTGAAAGCCTTTGTCCATGGGGCCTCCCTAATCCTCTCCCAGATGTTCACTCTCCTTGTGTTTTACTCCCATGGCACTATAGGCTGCCCCTTCTGAAACTTAGCATTTCTCTCCAGAATTTTAGTTTTACTTATCCTCCTAACCACCAGCTGAGAGTACTCATAGGGCAAGGGCCATGTCTCACTCACTTTGGGGTCCACAGACTAGGTGGGGATTCAGTATTCTCCATAGTGTGGATGAGCTAATGTTTTATCTTCAACAGCCTTATAAGCGAGTTGCTATCATAGAATTGACAGTAGTTATTGATACATACAAGTTAAGGATGCAGACTCTTGGAAATTGGTGGATTAATGACTTCTGAAAATTTTCTGTTCCATAAAAGCAATGAGAAAACTGGCATAAATTGTCAAAATCAACTTTTACAGAACTCTGGAAATTAACCAGAGACTTACAGTAGTCTGGGAAGTGTTTATTCAAGAAAAAAATGGCTTATTCTCAGTAAGAGCAGCAAGTGTTCACTTGCTCTGTTCCCATAACAACCTTCCAGCTTTGTGTTAGTCTTGAATACCAACAGTTCACAATCACAGTGAAACCAGGAGCTGCAGTCACTGGAAGGGTAAGAATGGGTAAGATTCTTCAAAGCCTTATTCCCAGAGAATTGTCATTGTTCAACCTGTCTGGTGTTTCCTGGAAGAGCTCACATGTAAGCTGTCTTTATTTTACCTTGCTTGAAGTTCACCCAATGTGAAAAACCTTTACTTTGGGGCATCTGTCAAGACAACTAAAGAGAATTGATTTACTTTTTTTTTTTTTTTTTTTTTTTTTTTGTGGTACGCAGGCCTTTCACTGTTGTGGCCCCTTCCATTGTGGAGCACAGGCTCCAGACGCGCAGGCTCAGCGGCCATGGCTCACGGGCCCAGCTGCTCTGCGGCATGTGGGATCTTCCCGGACCGGGGCATGAACCCATGTCCCCTGCATTGGCAGGCAGACTCTTAACCACTGCACCACCAGGGAAGCCCTGATTAACTTTTTAATTAGTCTTTAATCAGAGTTGATGAATGATAGTTAAGGAAACAATAGGCCAACCAAAGAGTTTAAAAGGAAAACTGGGAATGTGATGTCCTTAGGGATTTTGGAAAGCTCCAACACATTCCTAGGAATCTAGAAGGCCAAGTGCTTATTCAGGGCTGTGTGCTAACTCAGGGAAGATATAAAAGGGCTCCAGACTTTTACCTCTGGTTAACCTTGAGGTTCCATGGAAGCAGGAAGTGAAGACTAAGACAGAGAAGTCAACTGCCTGGCTGAGTGTTGAACACATGCCCCAACCTGCACATAGAGCGTTTGGCAATCACTAGGAAATTTAGTGGTTCCAGAAATTTAGGAAATATCTGTACTCTCATTACTGCACATTAATTTAACTGAACAGAGACATAAGTGGCCCTACATAACAAAGAATACAGACTTTCAGAGTTCAGAAACTTTTCAGAGTTACTCCACTAAACAAACAAAAAATAATAACAGCTATAATAAAACAGGGGTGGGGTGGAATCAGATTTCCAGAGTTCTGCATTATGTTATTTAAAATGTTCAGTTTTCAACAGAAGTTATAAGTCATGCAAAGATATAAAGTGTGGCTAATATGCAGGAAACAAAGCAAACAATAGAGACTGTCCCCAAGGAAGCCCAGGCATCAGACTTACTAGACAAAGACTTTAAATCAACTATTTCAGTATGTGCAAAGAACTAGAGGAAACCATGTGAAAAGAACTAAAGGGAAGTATGAGAACAGTGTCTCATTAATAGAGAATATTAATAAAGAGAAATTATAAAAAATAACTAAACAGAAATTATGGAGTAGGAAAGTACAATATCAAATTAAAAATTCAAGAGCAGATTTGAGCAGGCGGAAGAAAGAATCAGTAAACTGGAATATAGGTCAGTTGAGATTATCCAGTCTGAGGAACGCAATGAAGCTAAAGATGAAGAAAAATGAATAGTGCCTAAGAGACCTGTGGGACACCATCAAGCATGCAAGCAACAAATAATAGGGAGTTCCAGATGAGAGGAGAAAGAAAGTAGAAAGTATTTAAAGATATGGCTGAAAACTTCCCAAATTTGATGGAAAATGTTAATTTACACATCCAGAAGCTCAGTGAGCTGCAAGTAGGATAAAGTCAAAAGAGTTCCATTTCGAGACACTTTATAATCCAACTTGAAAGCCAAAGACAGAATCTTGAAAGCATCAAGAGAGAAGCAACTCATCATGTACAGGACAACCCCAATGAGATTAATGGTTGATTTCTCATAAAAAACCATGGAGCCCAAAAAGGAGTGGGCTGATGTATTGAAGGTGTGGGAAGAAAAAGATTGTCATCAAGAATTCTATATCTAGCAAAATGAAGGAGAAAATTAAGACATTCCTAGATTAACAAAAGCTCTGAGAATTTGTTGCTAGTAGATGTGCCCTACAAAAAATACTAAAGAGAGTCTTTCAGATTGATATGAAAGGACATTAGACAGGAACTTGAATCCATGTGAAGAAGTAGCACCAGTAAAGTAGCCACATAGGTGTATATAAAAGGCAACATAAATGAATTGTTTGTAACTCCTTTTTTCCTACGTGATTTAAAGGACAACTGCATAAAACAATAATTGTGACTCTCCATTGGGTACATAATGTATGAAGAAGTAATTTGTATGACAATAACAGCATGAATGAGAGGGGCATAAAATGGAGCTACACAGGAGCTAAGTTTTTTGATACTATTAAGTTGATATTAATCAAAACTAGATTGTCATAAATTAAGATTTTATCCGGTAATCCCCAAGGCAACCACTAAGAATTAAAAGAATATACAGTTGAAGAAATGACAAGGGAATAGGACATAAGAAAATACTTAATACAAAAGAAGGCAGTACCAGAGGAATAGAAGGAAAAATGCATAGAAATAAGCAAAATGACATATGTAAATCCTATCTTATCAGTTGTATTAAATATATATGGATTAAACACTCCATTGAAAAGGCAAAGATTGGCAGAAGGGATTAAAAATATCCAAGTATATGCTCTTTACAATAGACACATTTTAGATTCAAAGATACAGGTTGAAAATTATAGAATGGAAACATATACCATGCAAACAGCAACCAAGAGAGAGCTAGAATGACCATGCTAATAACAGACAAAATAGACTTTAAGACAAAAAGTGTTACTAGGGACAAAGAAGGATATTTTATAATAATAAACAGATCAATCCATCAAGAAGATCTAAAAAATTATAAATGTATATGGACCTAATAACAAAGCAACAAAATGCATGAAGGGCTGACAAAATTGAAGGGAGAAATAGACAGTTCAACAATAGTTGGAGGCTTCAAAAAAATGCAGACTCTTGAGTTGCAGTTGCATGACCAAGGCTGCATGACCCTGGGTTAGTTGTTTAACCCCTCTCTCATATCTAAAATGGAGATGAGGACCTACTTCATGGGGTTGTTATATAGATTGACTGGAAACACAAAAAGCACCTATTCCTGACATGTGGTGAGCACTCGTTCAGTGTCATATCATTATCCCCATTTAACGGTGGAGGAAACTGAGGCCTACATAGGCAAAGTGAGTTGTCCAAGCTAGTAGACGGTGAAGCTGGGAATCAAAGCTAGGCCTACTGATGCCAAAACACCTTCTAATGACTCCTGTTCTGCCTGGGACTGTGGGGTCTTTGTTTCAGGCAGCTGTGTCTGAGACGCTGGTCCTCCTGTAAAGCCTCCCAGATGACCCTGGGCACACAGACATGGAAACAGTACTATCTCTGCTGATCCGAGCTGGAGTTCCAAATGGAATCTGGGTGGCCAGAGAAGGATTTTATCTGCAAAGCCATTGCTGGGCACAAAGGTATGGGGTGGGGAAGGTGGTAACTGTGCATTCCCACTCTTTCCCTGGTCAGATCTCCAGGGATTTAGTTTTTCAGCCAATTAGTTGGAAAATGCCACATAATGAGGACATACCCTGCTATGTTCTATACCTCTGTTATCATTTGATCCTAACAGAGATCATTATATCTATTTCAGAGTAGAAAGAAACAGAAACTAAGAGATAAGGATGTTGTAACTGTTGTTCACAGTAACATGGCTGGTGGGTGGTAGGCAGTCCTGGGCATGATACCCAAATTGTAAGTCTGAAGTCCCAGCTCTTTCTGTCCACTGCTGTCCCCAGAATCAGCACCTGTCATGCTCCTGAGAGAGAAGAGGAATGACTTGCCTGCCTCCCCTTCACTAAGTTGAATGTTCACATTCTAGGCATCCATGTTTGTGCTTAAGGCAAGTCTGTGTTCTCTTTCAGGAGAGATAGATGAGCTGGCCTACATCTCAACCAAAGAGTACTGGTTTGATGGGCGGGAGAAGTCCGTGGTGTGCGCCGTGTCATCAGATGGCACCGTGTGTGCCTGGGATCTGCAAGAGGTGAGCTGTTCAGGAGGGGGCCAGGATGAGAAGTGACCAGATGCTGCTATGTCCTCAGTCTTAGCAAGGCCCTTTGCCTTTATTCTTTATCATCACAGCCAACTTGTGAGGTGAGTAGTGGGAGCCCCATTGTACAGATGAGAAATCTGAGCTGCAGGAGGCTCAGTCGCTGTGCCAGGTCACACTTCAGACTTGAGTCTGATTGATCGCAAATGCCCTTGACTTTCTGCTGTCCTGCCTCAGGGAGATGGGCATTTTTGCAGTGCCTGATGGAGGCTGTTTATGCAAGGGGATTGACAGCTGCCATGCCCAGTTCTGTGCTGTCCACATTGGAGCCAATGCCTGCCTCTGGGTGGTTTTTCCCAGATAATGCAGATTTTACTCACCCCACTTGCAAACTTAAGTGTTAAAACCTCGATAACTTGGTTGGTACTAATTGTTAAAAGCTTTCCTATCCATTTTCATATTCTCTGATTGCTCTTTTTTGTCGTTTAAAGGATACAGTTATTTGCCTCATATGTCTTTCCTCCATGGTCAGTTTTTTCATTTGTTTATGTTTTTTTTCTCTTCCACGTGCTTTATTTTCCTCATATACATTGTGATGTTTGACATTATAATTTCGAGTGAAGGTCTCTGGTGACTGATGGGTGCAGGTGGCTGGTTTCTGTTTCATTGCAGTTGTGTTGCCCTGACCCACCTTAGGCTGTGGACATGAGACCACACAGGCTTCGATGAGGGGCTCTCGGGCAGGAAGAAGACCTGAAGGCTGGGAGGTTCCATAGTTGCCAAAACAAAAAGGTCTTGACTTGAACATAAAGAGCTTTGGTGCTGGGGTGGCAGACCTTTTCTGTAAAGGGCCAGAGAGCAAATATTTTAGGCTTTGCAGACCACGTGGTCCTGTTGCAACTACTTAACTATGTGGCTGAAATGCAGAAGCAGCTGTATACAAGTAAACAAAAAGGGAGTGGCTGTGTTCCAATAAAACTGTACTTATGGACACTCACATGTGAGTTTCTTGTTTTTTTCATGTGTCGTGAAATATTCTTTGATTTTTTTTTAACGAAAATACAAAAATGGTCAGTGGGCTGGGTTTGGCTGCAGGCCATGGTTTGTTGAACTCTAGTGTGGTCCATTGGTCACAGTGTGGGACTGTTAGACAGGGCTAGACCCCTCGGCACCTATTCTGCCTGGCTTCCCAACCTTAATCCTCTTTGTGAATACATCTCCAATCTTATTTTATTTTTAAAAAGCTCAATCATTTTGTTGGAGTCATGCATTATGTAGCCTGTTTCTGAACTCTGTTTCCCTGGTTGCTACTTCCTATTCTGAAATGGGAAGGGGAGTTTCACTGCTTCTTTACCCACTTCCATACTACTAGCCACTGGCGAATAATGTGTATTCTCCGAGACCTAGTTGACATGAGCCAGTCACCGGTGCTGAGTCCCTACTAGTAATAGTCTTGTTAGCTGTTTAAGCAACAGAAATCAACTGTTGATTTGCTGATGTGAGGGGGAAGAAAAAAAAGAATGGAAGAATACTGGGATATCATGATTGGAAAAAGATCATGCTAACATGATAACACTTGATAGAAAAAGAACCGTAATAACTCCAAATTGGAAACAAACCCCATGTGGCAACTCTGAGAAACTCAGAAACAGCAATTAGAGGATTGGTTCTCTGATGCCCGGTCCTAATGTGCTGTGGGCCTGCTGGACCCGGGCTCTTACCTCGCTGTTCTAGCTTTCAGAATCGTGGGAGAGACCATGTATCTGGGAATCAGCCCATCTCGGACCAGTCATTTTCCTCTGTGCTAATGGCCTTCGCCAGGCCCAGCCTGTGGTGGCACTGCTGGGCACACCACTGGGAAGGGCATGTTCTGAGCAGGGCAGTTGTAGATATGCAACAGAAACTGTTTACAACTACAAGGCTGAATTAGCTTATCTGTAAACCTGGGTTCCTTGGGGACCAAGTGAGATGCTCCACGTGGAAGTTCTCTTTATGCAGCCCTGCACAGCCCAGGTCCTGAGTACAGCCCAGGTCCCCAGCACAGCCTGGGTCCCAAGCACAGCCCAGATCCTGGGCAGGGTGGGTAGTGTTGGGTCCTGCCTCCCTGCCCAGCCTTCTTTAGTTGAGCCATAGGTAACCACTGGGAGTGCTTCAGACATCCTGTGCCCAGTGCACATGAAGGACCCCACCCTCAGTCCCCCTGCAATGGCACCAACCCCAGGCAGTCTCAACACCCATGCTCAGCCACTGCTCTCCTCCAGGACACACCTGTCTCCTCTGTGGTAGAACATTGCTCCTGTGTTGTGTTCCCTACCATGCTGTGCAGCCTGTGAGGATGGGGATCACATCCTTTACACCTGCATGTCCCCAGTGTGCACTGGGTGATGGTCAAATGAATGAAAATAATAAGCGTTTAGGAAATAAATGGGCCCTATGTGAGTTGTTACATTAATTTTGTTGTTGCCTAGGGCACAGAGCTCTGTCGAGCCCTCTACAGCCTGCAGCTCTGGTGAATTTGGTGACTTACCCTCGGCTGCAACTGGCTGTCACCGTGGATGAGCGGGGACTGATCAAAGTATGCAAAGCAGAGAACGGGTGTAAGCAAGCCTCCTGCCTGCCTACATACTCGTCTTCATTGGAGGCCTGTGACTTTCCAGAAGGCCCCCTCCTGCTGGTGAGTGACCCAGCTCTCAGGAACCTCTGCTGTTTCCCAGGGTCTGTGGACCTGGCACCAGACCACTGTGCCAGGTGGCACTTCAAGCCAGGCCCTCCACATGGCAGACCAAGTGACCACGTAATTCTGCTCAGTCCCCCAAGGTCCTCCTTGCCTGCCACATGGAGGGCAGACTCCTCATCCCCCTTCGGCTCTAGTGTGCCACAGCCTGTTCCCTGGCCCCATCTCTGCAGCCTCTCACCCTCTCAGAGGTCCAGCCCTGTGGGCTGCCTGTGTTTTCTTGTCCACGGGCCCCTGCTTTCCTGTCTCCTTGTCCTACTCATAGTCTTTCTTCTCCTTGCAGTTCCTTCTCACTACTGCATTCTCACCCTTCTTTCCCCCTTTTCAAGTCTCCACAAGGGCCCAACTGAAAGGAAAACTGAGGCATATTCGACAGAATGCAAGCATTTGCTTCAGATGATGAAGGCCTTCTGTTGCCAGGACATTTGTTTTAGAGGTGATTCTTGGGCCTTGGGAGGGAGCATTTGGCCAGAGAGAAATGGCAAAAGGGGGTGTTAGCCGGCAGATTGAGGAAGTGGCTCTCACCTGGGGGGAGTATCCTCCTCCTGGAGGGAAGGAGGTCTTTGAAAGCATGGGCAAACTGGCATCGCAAATATCAAGATGAGCAGACATCCGGGAACAGTTTCATATGTAAACAGAACTAATTCTGTAAAAGAACTAAGCTTGTAAACAAAAAGGTAAAACCTGATGAAACAGATTTCACATAAACAACTCTAGTTGTTTAAAGAAGACTTTGGAATAAGTGTAATTAACATCTCCAGAGCAATTTGAGAATATATTGTATAGAAGAAGAGGAATCCACTAAGGTTCTCTCTTGGGAATGGTAGAGCACATGATTCACACATAGTTGTCAGTGAAGGACAATTAGAAAAATTAGAAAATATATCAAGTAAGAGAGCTAAAAAGAGCAAACGGTTTCTAGGCCAAGATTCAGAAGATGGCAGAAATCAAAGTGCTAAGCCAAAAATGGGGCTGCTTTTGCCCTGGAGATGTTTACTACAAAGCTAAGGGGCTGAGCAGAGCTTTAATAGCCAAGTAGACAAAAGTTGGACTGCAGGTCCACCAAGGAATGGAGCCCTGTGAATCCTCTTACATTGGGGTGGGTTATCAAGTTGCAACCTAAGAGTGAGGGTGGTCTGAAAGTAAACAGTCCCTGCACTGGCTGCAGCTGCCCAGTTACTGGGTGGGAGTAAATGAAAATCTTTTCTGGAGAAGGTTAACAACTCCCAAGGCCTCTCTTTTCAAATACAGTGTGCAGGACTCACTTAGAGATAAGTAGGCACATGAGGTAAGATGATAAGAACTACCCAAGGCAATCTACAGATTCAGTGCAATCCCTATCAAACTACCATTGGCATTTTTCACAGAACTAGAGCAAAAAAATTTTTTAATTATATGGAAACACAAAAGACCCCGAATAGCCAAAGCAATCTTGAGAAAGAAAAATGGAGCTGGAGGAATCAGACTCCCTGACTTCAGACTATACTAAAAAGCTACATTAATCAAGAGAGTATGTATCCTGCTACTTTACCAAATTCATTGATTAGCTCTAGCAGTTTTCTGGTAGCATCTTTGGGATTCTCTATGTATAGTATCATGTCATCTGCAAACAGTGACAGCTTTACTTCTTCTTTTCCGATTTGGATTCCTTTTATTTCTTTTTCTTTTCTGATTGCTGTGGCAAAAACTTCCAAAACTATGTTGAGTAATAGAGGTGAGAGTGGGCAACCTTGTCTTTTTCCTGATCTTAGTGGAAATGCTTTCAGTTTTTCACCATTGAGGACGATGTTGGCTGTGGGTTTGTCATATATGGCCTTTATTATGTTGAGGAAAGTTCCCTCTATGCCTACTTTCTGCAGGGTTTTTATGATAAATGGGTGTTGAATTTTTTTATTTTGGGGTGTTGAATTTTGTCGAAAGCTTTCTCTGCATCTATTGAGATGATCATAAGGTTTTTCTCCTTCAATTGGTTAATATGGTGTATCACGTTGATTGATTTGCGTATGTTGAAGAATCCTTGCATTCCTGGAAGAAACCCCACTTGATCATGGTGTATGATCCTTTTAATGTGCTGTTGGATTCTGTTTGCTAGTATTTTGTTGAGGACTTTTGCATCTAGGTTCATCAGTGATATTGGCCTGTAGTTTTCTTTCTTTGTGACATCCTTGTCTGGTTTTGGTATCAGGGTGATGGTGGCCTCTTAGAATGAGTTTGGGAGTGTTCCTCCCTCTGCTATATTTTGGAAGAGTTTGAGAAGGATAGGTGTTAGCTCTTCTCTAAATGTTTGACAGAATTCACCTGTGAAGCCATCTGGTCCTGGGCTTTTGTTTGTTGGAAGATTTTTAATCACAGTTTCAATTTCAGTGCTTGTGATTAGTCTGTTCATATTTTCTATTTCTTCCTGGTTCAGTCTTGGCAGGTTGTGCATTTCTAAGAATTAGTTCATTTCTTTCAGGTTGTCCATTTTATTGGCATAAAGTTGCTTGTAGTAATCTCTCACCATCCTTTGTATTTCTACAGTGTCAGTTGTTACTTCTCCTTTTTCATTTCTAAATCTATTGATTTGAGGCTTATCCCTTTTTTTTGTGATGAGTCTGGCTAATGGTTTATCTTTTTTGTTTATCTGCTCAAAGAACCAGCTTTTAGTTTTATTGATCTTTGCTATCGTTTCCTTCATTTCTTTTTCATTTATTTGTGATCTGATCTTTATGATTTCTTTCCTTCTGCTAACTTTGGGGATTTTTTGTTCTTTGTTCTCTAACTGCTTTAGGTGCAAGGTTAGGTTGTTTATTTGAGATGTTTCCTGTTTCTTAAGGTAGGATTGTATTGCTATAAACTTCCCACTTAGAACTGCTTTTGCCGCATCCCATAGGTTTTGGGTCGTCGTGTCTCCATTGTTATTTGTTTCTAGGTATTTTTTGATTTCCTCTTTGATTTCTTCAGTGATCACTTGGTTATTAAGTAGTGTATTGTTTAGCCTCCATGTGTTTGTATTTTTTACAGATCTTTACCTGTAATTGATATCTAGTCTCATAGTGCTGTAGTCAGAAAAGATACTTGATACGATTTCAATTTTCTTAAATTTACCAAGGCTTGATTTGTGACCCAAGATATGATCTATCCTGGAGAATGTTCCATGAGCACTTGAGAAAAATGTGTATTCTGTTGTTTTTGGATGGAATGTCCTATAAATATCAATTAAGTCCACCTTGTTTAATGTATCATTTAAAGCTTGTGTTTCCTTATTTATTTTCATTTTGGATGATCTGTCCATTGGTGAAAGTGGGGTGGTAAAGTCCCCTACTATGATTGTGTTACTGTCGATTTCCCCTTTTATGGCTGTTAGTATTTGCCTTATGTATTGAGATGCTCCTGTGTTGGGTGCAGAAATATTTATAATTGTTATATCTTCTTCTTGGATCGATCCCTTGATCATTATGTAGTGTCCTTCTTTGTCTCTTCTAATAATCTTTATTTTAAAGTCTATTTTGTCTGATATGAGAATTGCTACTCCAGCTTTCTTTTGATTTCCATTTGCATGGAATATCTTTTGCCGTCCCCTCACTTTAAGTCTGTATGTGTCCCTAGGTCTGAAGTGGGTCTCTTGTAGACAGCGTATATATGGGTCTTGTTTTTGTATCCATTCAGCCACTCTGTGTCTGTTGGTGGGAGCATTTAATCCATTTACATTTAAGGTAATTATCAATATGTATGTTCCTATTCCCATTATCTTAATTGTTTTGGGTTTGTTATTGTAGGTCTTTTCCTTCTCTTGTGTTTCTTGCCTAGAGAAGTTCCTTTAGCATTTGTTGTAAAGCTGTTTTGGTGGTGCTGAACTCTCTCAGCTTTTGCTTGTCTGTAAAGGTCTTCATTTCTCCATCAAATCTGAATGAGATCTTTGCTGGGAAGAGTAATCTTGGTTGCAGGTTTTTCTCCTTCATCACTTTAAATATGTCCTGCCACTCCCTTCTGGCTTGCAGAGTTTCTGCTGAAAGATCAGCTGTTAACCTTATGGGGATTCCCTTGTGTGTTATGTGCTGCTTTTCCTTTGCTGCTTTTAATATGTTTTCTTTGTATTTAATTTTTGATAGTTTGATTAATATGTGTCTTGGCATGTTTCTCCTTGGATTTATCCTGTATGGGACTCTCTGTGCTTCCTGGACTTGATTGACTATTTCCTTTCCCATATTAGGGAAGTTTTCAACTATAATCTCTTCAAATATTTTCTCAGTCCCTTTCTTTTCCTCTTCTTCTTCTGCGACCCCTATAATTCGCATGTTGGTGCATGTAATGTTTTCCCAGAGGTCTCTGAGAGTGTCCTCAGTTCTTTTCATTCTTTTTTCTTTATTCTGCTCTGCACTAGTTATTTCCACTACTTTATCTTCCAGGTCACTTATCCGTTCTTCTGCCTCAGTTATTCTGCTATTGATCCCTTCTAAAGTATTTTTAATTTCATTTATTGTGTTGTTCATCGTTGCTTGTTTCCTCTTTAGTTCTTCTAGGTCCTTGTTAAATGTTTCTTGCATTTTCTCTATTCTATTTCTAAGATTTGGGTCATCTTTACTATCGTTATTCTGAATGTTTTTTCGGTAGACTGCCTATTTCCTCTTCATTTGATAGGTCTGGTGGGCTTTTACCTTGCTCCTTCATCTGCTGTGTGTTTCTCTGTCTTCTCATTTTGCTTATCTTACTGTGTTTGGCGTCTCCTTTTTGCAGGCTGCAGGTTCGTAGTTCCTGTTGTTTTAGATGTCTGTCCCCAGTGGCTAAGGTTGGTTCAGTGGGTTGTGTAGGCTTCCTGGTGGAGGGGATTAGTGCCTGTGTTCTGGTGGATGAGGCTGGATCTTATCTTTCTGGTGGGCAGGTCCACATCTGGTGGTATGTTTTGGGGTGTCTGTGGCCTTATTATGATTTTAAGCAGCATCTCTGCTAATGGGTGGGGTTGTCTTCCTGTCTTGGTAGTTGTTTGGCATAGGGTGTCCAGCATTGTAGCTTGCTAGTCATTGAGTGAAGCTGGGTGTTCGTGTTGAGGTGGACATCTCTGGGAGATTTTCACCGTTTGACATTATGCGGAGCTGGGAGGTCTCTTGTGGACCTGAAGTCAGCTGAAGTTGGCTCTCCCACCTCAGAGGCACAGGAGCACCAAGAGCCTTTCATCCACATGGCTCAGAATAAAAGGGAGAAAAAATAGAAAGAAAGAAAGAAAGAGGATAAAATAAAGATAAAATAAAATAAAGTTATTAAAATAAAAAATAATTATTAAGAAAAAAATTTTTTGAAAAATAAAAAGAAAACGGACTGACAGAACCCTAGGGCAAATGGTGAATGCAAAGCCATACCGACAAAATCTTACACAGAAGCATACACATACACACTCACAAAAAGGAAAAGGGGAAAAAATAATATATCTTGCTCCCAAACTCCACCTCCTCGATTTGGGATGATTTGTTGTCTGTGGAGATTTAATCCGCTGCTCCTGAGGCTGCTGGGAGGGTTTCTCTTTCTCTTCTTTGTTCGCACAGCTCCCAGCGTTCAGCTTTTGATTTGGCCCCACCTCTGCATGTAGGTGGCCTGAGGGCGTCTGTTCTTCGCTCAGACAGGACAGGGTTGAACAGCTGATTCGGGGGCTCTGGCTCACTCAGGCTGGGGGTGGGAGGGGTACGGATGCTTGGTGAGGCTGCGGCGGCAAAGGCCAGTGTGACGTTGCAGCAGCCTGAGGCACGCCGTGCCCTCTCCTGGGGAAGTTGTCCCTGGATCACGGGACCCTGGCAGTGGCAGGCTGCACAGGCTCGCGGGAGGGGAGGTGTGGATAGTGACCTGTGCTTGCACACAGGCTTCTTGGTGGCAGCAGCAGCCTTAGCATCTCCTGCATGTTTCTGGGGTCCGCGCTGTTACCGTGGGGGTCCGCGCTGTTACCGCGGCTCGCGCCCATCTCTGGAGCTCCTTTAAGCAGCTCTCTTAATTACCTCTCCTCGAGCACCAGGAAACAAAGAGGGAAGAAAAAGTCTCTTGCCTCTTCGGCAGGTGCAGACTTTTTCCTGGACTCCCTCCCTGCTAGCCGTGGTGCACTAACCCCTTCAGGCTGTGTTCACGCTGCCAACCCCAGTCCTCTCCCTGCGATCCGACTGAAGCCCGAGCCTCAGCTCCCAGCCCCCGCCTGCCCCGGTGGGTGAGCAGACAAGTGTCTCGGGCTGGTGACTGCTGGTCGGCACCAATCCTCTGTGCATAAATCTCTCTACTTTGCCCTCCGCATCCCTGTTGCTGCGCTCTCCTCCGCAGCTCTGAAGCTTCCCCCCTCTGCCACCCGCAGTCTCTGCCCGCAAAGGGGCTGCCTAGTGTGTGGAAACATTTCCTCCTTCACAGCTCCCTCTCACTGGTGCAGGTCCCATCCCTATTCTTTTGTGTCTGTTTTTTCTTTTTTCTTTTGTCCTACCCAAGTACGTGGGGAGTTTCTTGCCTTTTGGGAGGTCTGAGGTCTTCTGCCAGCATTCAGTTGGTGTTCTATAGGAGCAGTTCTACGTGTAGATGTATTTCCGATGTATCTGTGGGGAGGAAGGTGATCTCTGTCTTACTCTTCCGCCATCTTCCTCAACTCTAAAGGGTAGTCTTTCCAACAAATGGTGCTGTCGAAAATGGATATCTGCATAGAAAAGAATGACATTTGATCCTTACCTTACACCATATACAGAATTGACTCAAAATGGATCAATGACATAAATATAAGACCTAAAACAACAAAACTCTTAGAAGAAAACACAAGACAAAAGCTTCATAATATTTGATTTGGTAATGACTTCTTAGAAAACAGTGAGTACTGACAATGATATGGTGAATTTGGCATCCTTGTGCACTGTCAGTGGGAATTTAAAATGGTACAGCTACAATTGGAAAAAAGTATGGAGGTTCCTTAATAAATTAAAAGTAGAATTACCATATTACCTAGAAATTCCACTTCTGGATATATACCAAAAACAAAGTAGGGTCTTGAAGAGATATTTGTACACTCACATTCCTAGCAGCATTATTCATATTATTTAAAACAAGGATGTAACTCAAGTGCCCATCAAATGATGAATGAATAAGCAAGATGTGTTATATACTTACAATGGAATATTTCATTGTTTTATTCTAAAAACTTCATGTTTAGGAAGGAAATTCTGCAATATGCTACAACATAGTCAAACCTTGAATACATTATGTTAAGTGAAATAAACCAGGAACAAAAAGACAAAAACTGTATAAGTCCAGTGATATGAGGCATTTACAGTAGTCAAAATCAAAAAGACAGAACATATAATGGTGGTTGCCAGAGGCTGGGGGAATGGAGAAGTTGAGTTGTTTAATAGGTATACAGTTTCAGATTTACAATGAAAAGAGTTATGAGGATGGATGGTGGAGATGGCTGCACAACAATGTGAATGTATTTAGTACCACTGAACTGAATGCTTACAAATTATTAATATGGTAAACTTTATGTTACATATATTTTAACTCAATAAAAAAGAAAGGTTAGGGCTTCTCTGGTGGTGCAGTGGTTGAGAGTCTGCCTGCCGATGCAGGGGACACGGGTTCGTGCCCTGGTCCGGGAAGGTCCCACATGCTGCGGAGCGGCTGGGCCCATGAGCCATGGCTGCTGAGCCTGCATGTCCGGAGCCTGTGCTCCGCAACGGAAGAGGCCACAACAGTGAGAGGCCCATGTACCACAAAAAAAAAAAAAAAAAAAAAAAAAAAGAAAGTTTAAAAAAGAAAAAAAAGAGACATCACTGAAAGCTAACATGAAACAAAGCTGTGTCTGGGTCCCACTCTGCATCCTGTCTGGGTTTGCTGGCATCACAGAAACCCATCTGGATACTTGGCAAGTTTGAGAATAGGATGTGGGCACCTGTAGGAAAGTTCAATGTGTCAATGACAAATGCTTCCCTGCCACTTGGAAGGGCACCTCACATTGGGTATAATGAATTAAATGGTGCCCCCACTGAATATGTCCATGTTCTAATCCCTGGAACCTGTTAGTGTGACATTATTTTGGAAAAGGGTCTTTGCATATGTAATTATATCAAAAACTTATTTGCAATCATTCTAGATTATCCAGGTGGGCTCGAAATCTAATGACAAGTGTCCTTATAATAAGAGGAGAAGACACCGACAGAAAGGAGGAGAAAGACCATGTGAAAATGGAGGCAGAGATTGGAGTGAGCAGCCACAAGCCAAGGAATGCCAACAGCCATTCACTGAAGTTGGAAATTGCAAGGAAAGGAATCTTTTCTAGAGTCTCTGGAGAGATCATGGCCCTGCAAACACCTTGATTTTGGACTTCTGGCCTCCAAAACTGTGAGAAAATAAATTTCTGCTCTTTTAAGCCAAAAAAGAAAGAAAGAATGGCTGATAACCTCCCAATCTGGGGAGAGAAGATTTGGACATACAAGTTCATGAAGCTAATAGGTCAACACCAAATATCAACCCAAAATGATCTTCTCAAAGACACACTATTAAAAAACTGTGTAAAATCAAAGACAAAGAAAGAATTTTTAAAACTGTCAAGAGAAAAACAAACCCTCACATAATAAAGGAACCCCCAATAAGTCTATCAACGGATACTCAGTGGAAACCTTGCAAGCGAGGAGAGAGTGGGATGAAAAATTCAAAGCGCAGAAAGAGAAACACTGCCAAAGAAGTTTACCCAGCAAAGCTATCTTTCAAAAATGAAGAAGAGATGTTTGTTCTCAAATAAAAGCTGAGGGAGCTATTCTACACTAGACCTGCCTCACAAAAAATGCTGATAGGATTTCTTCAAGCTGAAAGGAAATGACGGTAATTACTAACATGAGAACGTATGAAAATATAAAACATTCTGGTAAAGGTATGTATATAGACAAATTCAGAATATTGTAATATTGTAATACAGTGTTGTGTTAATCACTTTAGTATAAAGGTTAAAGGATAAAATTATTTAAAATGACAATAATAATAATGTGTAAAAATATACAATATACAAAGAGGTAAATTTTGACATCAAAAACATAAAATGTGGGGTGGGGGAGTAAAAGGGTAGCATTTTTGTATGCAATTGAAGTTAAGTTGTCATCAACTTAAAATAAACTGTTACATCTATGTTTTATGTAAGGTTCATGGTAACCACATAGCAAAAACCTACAATAGATACATAACAGTTAAAGAGAAAAGAATCAAAGCTTACATTACAGAAAAGCATAAATTCACAAAGAAAGCAAGAGAGGAAGAAAGAACAATGGAACTACAAGAGTCAGAAAAATATTAATAAGATGGCATTAGTAAGTCCTTACCCATCAACAGTTATTTTAAATATAATGGATTAAATTCTCCAGTCAAAAGGCAGAGGAGCTGGATTTTTTTAAAAAAAGATCCAACGAAATGCTCCCTACAGAAAACTCACTTCAGGTTCAAAGACACATACAGACTGAAAGTGAAGGGGAAAAAAATATTTCCTGAAAATGCAAACAACATGAGACCATGGATAGGTATACTTATATCAGACAAATTTTATTTAACTTTTTAACATTTTTATTGAAGTATAATTGCTTTATAATGGTGTGGTAGTTTCTGCTGTATAACAAAGTGAATCAGCTATACATATACATACATCCCCAGATCTCCTCCCTCTTGCATCTCCCTCCCACCCTCCTTTATCCCACCCCTCTAGATGGACACAAAGCACCGAGCTGATCTCTCTGTGCTATGTTCCTGCTTCCCACTAGCTATCTATTTTACATTTGGTAATGTATATATGTCCATGCCACTCTCTAACTTCTTCCCAGCTTACCGTTCCCCCTCCCCATGTCCTCAAGTCCATTCTCTATGTCTGCATCTTTGACAAAGAGACTTTAACTCAAACACTGTAACAAGAGACAAAGAAGATCATTACATAATGATAAAGGGGTTGATTCACCAAGAGAATATAACAATCGTAAATTCATATGCACCCAACATTGGAGCACCCAGATATATTAACAGTGAAGAAGGCAGAAATAGACAACAATACAATAATAGTAGAAGACTTTACTATCCCACTTTTAACAATGAACAGACCATATAGACAGAAAATCAATAAGGAAACACTGGACTCAAACTATACTTTAGGCCAAATGGACCTAACAGACATATGCAGAATATTCCATCCAAGAGCAGTGGAATACATATTCTTCTCCAGTGCACATGGAATATTCTCCAGGTTAGATCATATGCTAGCTCACAAAACAATTCTCAGCAAGTTTAAGAAGACTGAATTGATACCGAACAACTTTTCAAACCATGATGGTATGAAACTAGAAATCAATTAACAGGAGAAAAACTGAAAAACTCAGAAATATGTGGAAATTAAACAGCACACTCCTCAACAACCAGTGGGTCAAAGAACAAATCAAAACAGAAATGAAATATCTTAAAACAAATGAAAATGGAAACACAACACACTAAAACTTATGGGAAGCAGCAAAAGCAGTTCTAACAGAAGTTTGTAACAATATATGACTACGTTAAGAGAAAATAAATATCTCAAATAAACAACCTAACTTCACACATCAAAAAATTTAAAGAAAAGAACAAACTACATCCAAAGTTAGCAGAGGAAAGGAAACAACAAAAATCGGAGCAGAATCAATGAAATAGAGACCAGAAAAACAATAGAAAAAAATCGAACAGCACATTAAAAGGATCATACACCATGATCAAGTGGAATTTATCCCTGTGCTGCAAGGATGGTTCAACATATGCAAATCAATAAATGTGATACATCACACTAATAAAATGAAAGATAAAAATATAATCACTGCAATAGATGGGGAAAGCATTTGATGAAACAAAATATCCTTTCATGATAAAAAAAAACTTCACAAATTGAGTATAGAATACAGGTCATATTCAACAATCCTATAGCTAAAATCACACTCAAGAGTGAAAGGGTGAAAGCTTTTCCTCTAAGATCAGAAACAAGGAAACAAGACAAGGGTACCCAGAGTGGCACCACACATATTCAACATGATACCAGAAGTCCCAACCAGAGAAGTTAGGCAAAAATAAGAAACAAAAGGCATGCAAATCAGAAAGAAAGGAGTAAAACTGTTTTCAGGTTTATGGTCTCATAGATAAAAAATCCTGAAGACTCCATCAAAAACTGTTAGCACTAATTTTTAAAATTCAGTGAAGTTCCAGGATACAAAAATCAACATCCAGATATCAATTTCATTTCTATACACTAGCAACCCAATATCTGAAAAAGAAATAAAGAAAACAATCTTATTTATAATAGCATCCAAAACAATTAAATACTTAGGAACAAATTTAACCAAGGAGGCAAAAGATCTGTACACTGCAAACTATGAGACCTTGATGAAAGAATTTGACAAAGACACAAATAAATGGAAAGATACCCCATGTTCATGGATCAGAAGAATTAACATTGTTAAAATATCCACATTACCCAAGGCCATCTACAGATTCAATGTCATTCCTATCAAAATTCCAATGGCATTTTTCATGTAAATAGAAAAAACAATCCTAAGATTCGAATGGAACAACAAAGACCACAAAAAACCAAAGCAATCTTGACAAAGAATAAACAAAGCTGGAGTTACCACACTTCCTGTTTTCAAACCTTATTACAAAGTTATAGTAATCAAAAGAATATGGCATAAAAACAGACACATAAAACAATGGAACAGAGTTGACAGTCCAGAAATAAACCCACACATATACAGTTAATTATTATTTGATAAGGGAGCCAAGCATACCTACTGGGGAAAGGATAGTCTCTTCAAATAATGGTGTTAGGAAAACTGGATATCACATGTAGAAGATGAAGCTGGACTCTTAATTTACACCACTCACAAAAATTAACTTAAAATAGATTAAAGACATAAACATAAGACCTGAAACTGTAAAACTCCTAGAAGAGAACATAGGGTAGAAGCTCCTTGACATTTGTCTTAGTATTTTTTGGATATGACATCAAAAGCACAAACAACAAAAGCAAAATTTAAAAAATGGGACTACATCAAACTAAAAACCTGTACAGCAAAGAAACAATTCACAAAATGAAAAGGCAACATATGGAATGAGAGTAATATTTGTAAACAAACTAATAAGGGGTTAATATCCAAACTACATAAGAAATTCATTTAACTCAACAGCAAAAAACCAAGCAATTCAATTAAAAAATGGACAGATGATCTAAACAGACAGTTTTCTGAAGAACACATATAAATGACCAACAGGTGTATGAACAGATGCTCAACATCAACAATCATTAAACACAAATCAAAACCACAATAAGATATCACTTCAAACCTATTAGAATGGCTATCATAAAAAAGAAAAAGATAAAAGTGGAGGAAAGGAATGCCTGTACACTGTTGGTGGGAATATAAATTGGTGCAGCCATTATGCAAAACAGTATGCTCAAAAAATTAAAAAGAGAACTACCATATGATCCAGGAATCCCACTTCTGGGTATATAGCCAAAGGAAATGGAATAAAATTACTATCTCAAAGAAATATCTGCACTCCCATATTCACTGAAGCATTATTCACAATAGCCAAGGTATGGAAACAACCTTAGTGTCCATCAACAGAAGAATGGTTAAAGAAGATGTGACAAATATATCTACATATATAGATATACACACAATGGAATATTATTTAGCCAAGAAAAAGAATGAAATCTTGCCTTTTGAGCAACATGGATTGACCATGAGGACATTATGCTACGTGAAATAAATCAGAAAGACAAATACTGTGTGCTATCACTTATACATGGAATGTAACAAAGCTGAAACTCACAGAAACAGAGTAGGATGGTAGTTGCCAAGGTCTAGGAATTGGGGGAAATGGGGAGATGTTGATCAAATGGTGGAAACTTCCAGTTATAAGATGAATAAGTTCTGGGCATCTAACATACAGCATGGTGACTGCAGTTAACTATATTGTATTATATACTTTAAAGTTGCTAAGAGAGTAGATCTTAAATGGCTTAACCACACACACACAAAGGTAACTGTGTGAAGGAATGGAAAAGTTAACTACCCCTACTGTGGTAATCATTTTGCAATTATGTATTTGTAGCAAATCATCACACTGTATACCTTAAACTCACTCCATGTTATATGTTAATTATTTCTCAATGAATATGGAATACAAAACAAAACTGCAGTCCACCATTGTTGGCTTAGTTGATCAGACTGGCATCCCAACACAGTCTATTGGAGGAAGCCTCTCCTCACTCACTTTTGGGAGTAGCCTCTGCCTTGTATGTTAACTAGTTGTTCTAGTCACTCCTAAGGTCACCAGCCTGAAAAGCAGTATATTGATCTCAGACAAAAAGAGACTGATGAGATGAATCTATCCTGGCTAAGGTGCCAACTAGTGAATTATAGTCCTTTCAGACCTATACTATAGCACCTTTAAGCTACAGAAGGAGCTGCAAAGGACCTTAAGGACTACTCCTTCAAGATCCTATAACAATTTAAGTTGGAATACAGCATATGGTAGACACAGCACAAAGTGGCAGCAGCCAAAGTGCAAACGCACCAGGAACTAACAGTACCTTCTTAGGCAGAACTTGCTGTGTGGTAAAATCAGTTAGAAAGCCAAGAGCAGCCCAGAGGTAGGCCCCTCCATTGAACACTTGAGTCATTCTGCTCACTGTGCCAACTGTTCTAAAATTATGTCCAGGATTTAATTTATGGAGGTGACCAAGTGATGATACAGAGAATCCAATGCCTCTGAAACTCATTAGTTACATTTCCTGAAAGAAGGGGACATGCAACACCACACAGGGCTAGTGGGTAAGTACCAGGTTTGGTCAGGAGGCACAAGCAGGAACAAGGAGAAAGCCTATGCCAGAGTGTTTATTGGAATTTTGACAGAAAATGTAAGGGAGGGCAGAGTAAACAATTTAGGATTGCTTAGTTTGAATAATTCTGGTGGGTTTTAGGCTATAGGTGTGGTCTCTAGTTGCCTGGTACCTGACCCTGGGACATTTTAGGTCAGGGGAAATATTGGCTTAGTGTGTAAGTTAGATAAACGGGGTAATTGAGGCTCTAGACTCCAGATTGGTTGGTTGATTTGCATATGAAAGACAAGCTCCCAGAGAGCCCTTTGCTAGCCCAGTGTGGGGCAGTCTCTCCCTGGCCAGACAGCTTTTTAAGATGTCAAAACATCACAAAATACAGAAAATGAAAACTTGATTAATACACTGCTGCTGCTCTACATGGCTGTTTGTCCACCAGGCTCACTCATCTCAAGACCCATATGCCAGGACCACACAAATGCTGAAGGAGTGTGAACCTGCCTAGGTACAGACACCCTGAACCCATCTGCATGAAGAGGAGCCAGAAATCACCAACATTTATGGGTATTCTTTGGCCCTAGAGAATGGACCAACTCTAAAAATAGAGTTACCATGTGATCCTGCAATCCCACTCCTGGGCATATATCCAGAGAAAAGTCTAATTTGAAAAGATACATGCACTCCAATGTTCATAGTAGCACTATTAACAACACCAAGACATGGAAACAACGTAAGTGTCCATCAACAGATGAATGGATAAAGAAGATGTGCTATTTATATGCAATGGAATATTACTCAGTCATAAAAAGAGAATGAAATAATGCCATTTGCAGCAACATGGATGGACCGAGAGATTATCATACTAAGTGAAGTAAGTCAAACAGAGAAAGATAAATATCATTTGATATCACTTATATGTGGAATCTAAAAAAAAAGATACAAATGAACTTATTTATGAAACAGAAATAGATCCACAGACATAGAAAACAAACTTATGGAACCAAAAGGGAAAGGAGGGGAGGTATAAATTAGGAGTTCAGAATTAACATATACACACTACTATATATATAATAGATAATCAACAAGGACCTACCGTATGGCACAGGGAACTATAATCAATATTTTGTACTAACCTGTAAGGGAAAAGAATCTGAAAAGAATCACTTTGCTGTACACCTGAAACTAACACAACATTGTAAATCAACTATACTTCAATAAAAAAATATATAATGCTTCCTTTGGAATTTTCCTGAAGGTCAATGACCAGTGGGTATCTTTACTGTGCATTGGCAGGAGGCTATCTTAACCCATGAACTGATTATTTTGCTATCAATGAATAGAAAATTTAGTCCATACATTACATTTAGTCCATACATACATTTTTTAAAAAGAGAAATTTATTTTTTAAATATTTATTTATTTGTTTGTTTGGCTGTGCCAGGTCTTAGTTGCTGTGTGCAGGATCTTCGTTGCGGCATGCAGGATCTTTAGTTGTGGCATGTGGGAATCTTTTAGTTTCGGCATGTGGGAATCTTTTAGTCTCGGCATGTGGGATCTAGTTCCCTGACCAGGGATCGAACCTGGGCCCCCTGTATTGGGAGCGTAGAGTCTTAACCACTGGACCACCAGGGAAGTCCCGAGACAATTTATTTAAGAAATTGACAATTAGTCCTTATTGTTTTGAGTGCAATTTGAATCCATCCTCACTTCTAAATTCCACTGCCACTTTCTTATTGTGAGTCACTTCACCAACCAGAACAATTACTGTGATCCCCAGTTCCACTCTTTCAATCCTGCAGTAGTGCCTCTGCTCAGCTTCTAAAACTGCCATTTTCTTGTTTAAAACCTTGCCTGGGAAAGTGTCCAGCTACAGATTGTAATGGTGACCACCTGAATCTGAATCTCTTCAACCTTCCAAACCAGAAGATCAACAATGACAAGTAAAACAACACAAATAAAGAACACTAATAAAATTACTATTGGCCATGCTTTAGATATACTAGGGTGCAGAGAACACCATGAACTTCTAATTATTTACAAGTAGAGAAATGAAAAACAAATTTCAACAGGCTCTCATTGAGATAGGCCTGGGACCTGGGACCTTTTGCTGCAGTGCTGCAATGCTTGCACCTGGACAAACCTCTCCTCAAGCAAAAAAGTACAAAGAAACTATAAGGGACTAAAAATAACTGCGTGCATGCGCTGTTGGGACAAATTATGGACAAAAGATACAAAAAGAACAAAAAACCTCCCTACTGTCACTTCTGAAGACCTGGGAACAAAAAAACAGGGTGTCCGGAGCAAAAGCAGGGTACTGAACACGCCCCCTGCACTCAACACCACCAGAGGGGTGTACAAAACACTTAAGCCACCCCTCTGGCCCAACCCCTGGACACCCCCTACGCTCACCCCATATAAAGAACCAGCTCACTTACCCCCCCACCAAGGGAGCAAGTGAGCAAGGGAACCTGTAACTTGTTCTGGCCCCCCACTGCTGCAGCAGGGGCTCCAATAAAGCCTTGCCTGAATTCCTTGTCTGGCCTCTAGTCAATTTCTATTTATTGAGGAAGGCCAAGAACCCTGGTCAGTATCATCATGGCTGGTAAAAGTCTACAGGCATGAAGAATGAGGGAAGGTGAACTTAAGAGATTCTGTGAAAAAGAAGAGTGGAACAGAAGATGCAGATAAAGATAGACAAAATCACTTCCAGAAAGTGAAATTACAACAGTAAGTGTCAAAATGCTAAACACAAGTTGAAGAATTGTCAATTCCTGGCATCAGCTATAATAATTGGGCTTGAAAGTAAGCAGAACTATAGGTATTAGCCTTTGGGATGCATTGCTTCTGGGGGGAGAATCTGCCAAATGGAGAAGTGGTGGTAGTGAAAAGAAAGAAGGAAGAAAAAGGAAGAAGTAAAAGTTAAGGATCCTACAGAAACCAAAGACAAACATGTCATGCCACCTCTCCTCTCTTTCTGCCACCATCCCAACCGTTACCAACATAATCAAAAATTTTAAATGCATTTTAAAATACTGGTAGAAAAGGGCACTCTAACGCCAGGAAAATTATCAACAAAAGGCCTAGGACTGAAAAAAAATTAACTCAATTCAACATAAATTATACAAAAAGTAAATAGAAAATTCAAATTAAAATATTTCCTGTGATAGATATTCTTTCCAAAAATTAATAAGGGAGCAGAATACTGTAACAAACTTCTAAATTGAATTAAGTATTCATAAACAAGCAATTAGTTTTAAAACAATAAGTTTTTTAACATTGAATGCATGCATTGAATCAGCAATTTTAAAAACTAATGACAAAAAAGGACAAAACACACAAAAAATTCAATGAAAGTCAATCAAGTTCAGAAAAGGAATAGAAGAAAAAGACAAAGTCCACCAGGGAAGGAAGAGCAAATTATAGGGTGCCCAAGAGAGTACAGATTGGAACAAAATTTTAATAAGGGACTTTGAGGAAAGGCAGGAAGACAACAAAGAGTAAAAAAGTTTAAGGAGAAAGTGGATGAAATGCCAGGCAGGCAAGAAAAAAAAATCTGATCTTTATATAATTAGAGTTACTAGAAAAGAAAAAGAAACACAACAGAAATAAATATTGATATTTAAATCTGTAAGGCAAGAAAACTATCTGGAAATAAAAGATAACTTAAATTTACATGTTGAGAGGGCCTACCTTGTACCTGGGAAAATGATTCAAAAACAAATCACTTTGAGAAATACGTTAGTAAAACAACTCTAAGGAAAAAAATCATCAGGTCCTCTAAACAAAATAATCAAATTACCTATAATGAGAAGAATATTAGTCTAGCACCAGCCTCTCAAGAGCAACATACAATGCAAAGCAACAGTGGAACAGCATTTTCAAAATATTCCATAGAACAAAAGTCACCCAAGGTTTTTATATTCAGCCAAGCTGCCTTTAACGTATCAAGTCTATAAGTAAACAGTTTCGACTGTGCAAGAACCCAGGGACTATTGTGCAGGTGAGTCATTCATGAGGAATCTACTATAGGATGAGCTCATGTAAACAGCACACACTGAGGAAACCTTGGTAAATGATTGCTGGTGATTATTTAATATATTTAATTGTAAATCAAATACTAACACAAAAGTAGGGTAATGGGTGAGAGAATAGTGTTTAATTGTTACATGTTCTGACTATGTGGAAAGAATTCCATTAAAAATGGGATGAGAAGAGAGGGAGAAGAGTGAAATTTGAAAAAGGTAACTGACTGTTGTATATATGAGTGTCAGTGAGTACCATTTAAAACTGACAGACTAGATAGCAAAAGATTTTTTAAGAAAAAGGAAAATTAAGGGCACTGTAACAGGTATACATATAAAGAGTACTTAGAACAAAACAGAATCTAAAAACCAAATAAAATAATAAAAGAAAATTTTGTTACATTTATTGTAAATAAAATATATCAATTATAGCATAAAATAATATGTCAGAATTGAAACAAAATGTACTTGTAACATTAAAAGTACATGGGCAAGGAAAAAAAAAAAAGAATGTACCAACTTGATCGACCAGGGTCAAGGCACACATACAAAGGCCCACAACCCCTGAATGCCCCACTCAAAATTCTCAGAGTCTCCCATACACGTACGCACTGATGCCTGAATATTCTTGCTTCACACACACACACACATACACACACACACACACACACACACATGCACACACTCACCAGTGATAAATGCTGATGAATGCTTAATAAAATGCTTTCCAAGGGTAGGTAGGAAAGCTTTGATTTACGGAGCTTCACAACTTACCTGGTGTAACTATTCTCAGCATGACTAATTTCAACCTGACATCACAGAGCTAGGAAGAGATATGCACCATTGACTATACCAAGCTAGTATGAGCCAGTTCCAGTGCACCCCATCCCCTTTCATGTGAATATGTGCACACAGTCTGACTGCACCCTGAGTAACACCCTGAACTCTCACCCCAGATATACAAAGAAAACCACACTACATATCTCCAGAACATATCTCAGAACATACAATCTTTAATATACACTAAACACACCCATACAACTGCTACCTGAAACCTGAATGTACATACAAAACACCTCTCACTACCTTATTTTTACACAAAACCACTCACCTTGAATGCGCTCAAATACCAACATATGCAACCAACACACTACCCATATATTCACAACAAATAACCTGTAGATACATAGGCTTTCAAAAAACACCAAGTATACAGTTGTTTCATGAACCACCCAAAAAATACCCACACACAATACCACAGTCTCAAAATACATATACTCCACAATTCCTGAACACAAACCTACACAGCCTCTCTGTTTCCAAATACACACACTGAACCTCTCCCGTATCTCAGAATACACACCCCATAAGCCCCATGAACCTAAAGACACACACACACAGGCACAAAACAACCAAACTTGCCAAATATATAGAGGACCATCCCACAAACATTGAAAATACATATATAAGCAACTCCACCAAGTTCTTCAACCAGTACATTCCAGAAATGACACAAGAGGATCCCTGAATGCTTTAATACACACACAAAGCCCTTATGCACACTCTCATAAACTAACCATGAACATACACCCCTCATGCTCAGATACATAAAAGACACAAAAACACCAGCAATCCCTCAACTGTAGCTACATACACTCATGACCCCCACACACACATGGACACACACACCAGCAAATATTCCCAATCTCTAAATATATATATCCCCCAAAACACTATACATCATCCTTACATTTCCAGAATCCAACATTACCACCACAATCCCCAAACATTTCCAAACACAAAAATCCCAGCATTCCAGGAAACCATTTCTGACTACCTCAAACCCTATGAATTCACCCATGCCCTGATGGATATACACACAAACCAGTACACACTCCTAAGACACGGACACATCTCCAGCATATCATATATAAATACACATAAAACCCCTTCCAAATCCCAAATTACACATCTTAAACCTCCATACCCCTAAATACTTACTTAGAACCATATCATATACTTCCAGTACAAATAAATTCTCCCATTCTCCTGTATACACATAACTCCATTACTATATCAACACAAAAATACTTACTTCCAGATACAAATAACCCCCAGTGAAAAATGCAAACACATACTCTAGAAAATATTCATCTAATCTGCTACGCTCTTTGAATACACACACAAACTCAACATATATGTTTCTCACCACAAGCCCCAAATATACCCCCAATTACTCAGCATACTACAAATATGGAAACGTACCAACCTATAACCAAAAATAGACATGAGGCTTCACACTATCTGCATATACATAATCCCACACTCCCAAATACTCACACTGAAATAACACCACCTGCTTCCAGAATACAGATTCATATAAACCCCACACCACACAACACATTCATATGCACATATACATTATACCACCAGTCCCATAAAACAGTCATACACCTTCCCTCACACACCCCAAAACACACAATTCCTGAAAACCACCAAAAGAAACGCACATAATACAGCATGCCCTGAATAGATACAAATGATCCCTCTACGTTTCAAAAATAAGCAAAACACACAACCCTACACCAAAAATAATAAACACAAGTACTTTTTCCAACTTTTCCACTATGTACATGCAGCTAACCCTTCAAAACCCACCATCAGACACGCATTTATAACATGCTGGGAGAAAACACACACATAAACGCACATTCCCAAAGTCTTACACTACAAATACATAATCCGAACAACTAGAGTACATCTGAATTACATCTCAAACCCTCTACATAAACTCAAATACATCCACTCTCACAACAACACACTCATGTCTTCCACTTAACCCCAAATATCCACACAGACATCACCAACCCACAAATACAAATACACTACTCAGATTCTCACCAACTCCATAAATACACAAATAAACCTTACGCCAGGAATTCATGGAAACACATTCCCAATAGGCTCCCAAATAATGATATACATAAAACCACCCACTGCCCATGAGGTCCTACAATCCCTGGAAGATCTACAAATACACATATACAACATGACACTTCCAGATACACATAAACACCCACAACTCCCCAACTGCCAAAAACAAGGATGTAACTTCTTAATATCCTTAAATACAGACACTGAACTCCAACAAGCCACAAACGCACATATATATAATTCACACTACAAACACACCCACACAGTACTTTCACGACCCCAGAATACAAACATAAACTACCTTAAGCCCCATACGCACCTGCTGTGGTGTGTTATGAAGCAAAGCCTTAATAACCTGAATCAGCACTCCCTAAAGAAGTGTGGAGATATATACCATATAATTAATTTTAATGATATAATAGATGTGTGCACATAATTTACAAATAAGATAAAATGTACACTACTCTTCACTGTAAATTCTATATACCGAATTGATTCTTACCTAATGCTTTCGTTGATTTTTGCTGAACTCTTGCATCACCAGCCAACCTAGGCTTGCAATTCCGTCATGATTTGAGAGTATCAGACTACGAATAAATGCTTATTGTTAGATTCAGCAAATTTACTCCTCTCATTGACAAAAGAGTACAGTTTGAACATAAGTGTTGATTGATATTTTTATGTTAAAAAGTTACTAGTGGGCTTCCCTGGTGGCGCAGTGGTTGAGAGTCCGCCTGCCGATGCAGGGGACACGGGTTCGTGCCCTGGTCCGGGAAGATCCCACATGCCGCGGAGCGGCTAGGCCCGTGAGCCATGGCCGCTGAGCCTGCTCGTCCAGAGCCTGTGCTCTGCAACGGGAGAGGCCACAGCAGTGAGAGGCCCGCATACCGAAAAAAAAAAAAAAAGTTACTAGTAAAGCTATGAGGATGTTCGCTAGTTCTTCACTCATATTCCAGTGACCTGAGCTACACCTTTGGAACCAGATGAGGGTTTTCAACTCGCAAGAACTTCCCTCTAGCTTTTGTACTCTTCAGAACGCGCAGACTAGAACTGCACCTGTTTAATAGCTCGCACACAGTATTTATCCCGCACTGTAGGTCCCGCAATCACTGAACCCTTCATGCAGCCGGCTCCCCAGTGGTGCCAGTAACCCTGGGGTAAACACCTCAAGGGAATCGAGCTCTATGGGGGTGTGGGGGGAGTCTCCTTACATGGACAAGGGCACAAATAACCCACAGGGTGAACAACAGCGCATAGCGGTGACACCTGAGGGGTGAAAAGTCCCCGTACCCCTTACCACAGGATTCCTATAATTGACTCTAGAGGCCGCCATGAGACACCCCGCCCCCCCGACGGCCGTTGGGGCCCCGCCCCCCGTGCTCGCGCATGCGCTCCTGTCTTCCGGAGCAAACTGCCCCAACAGACGCCGGGAGCAGTTGGAGGACGGCGGTCCACGTGCCCGAGAGCCCCGCCCCAGTGGGCGTGCGCAGGCGTGCAGGCGCGGGGCGCGCGGGCATCTGTTCCAGAAGGTCTCTGCAGGAGAGGAGAGAAGTGAAGGGTCGGGCACGCTGCGGAACTTCTCAGGCGACGCTCCTCGCCGGGAACCTTCGTGACGCTCTCTTCTTAAAACCAGCTCTTGTGAGATGTGCACTCGTGATTTTTATATTGCACACGTGAAACCCATGCACTTAGATACAAAGAGTTCTGGAGAGCTCCTCTCTAAGCACAGTAGCCTCAAGTTGGGGCAAGTGCTTTTAAGCCCTTTGGACATCAGTTCCTTGGTTCTTGTTTATGCCTTTCAAAAAACAGTAGGTCCTTTTTCCTAGCAAGCCTGAAGTTTCCATTAAAGAACAATTCTAGGAAAGAATTTCAGACCTGGGAAACACTCTTAAAATACTGTCTCCTGACTCCGTTCCTAGAGTTTTTTCCAAACGCATTTACAGTAATAGAATTTTTTTTCTTAGTGTATTAAATACATGGAGGTTTTTCAATAAATGTTGATTCACAGGTGTTTCCTTTGTACGGTTTTGTCTTTTTTTTAATAACTTTGAGAAAGAGTTGACAATCTGGGCCAATTTCAACACAGCAGGTAATATGGGAACAATTTTACTTTCCCTCCCTCCTTTTTTGTAATATCTTGCAGAATTTCAGTTGGCAATAAAAACAACAACAACAACAAAAATAGTAGCGGGATCAACTTACTGACCTGATTTTTTAATACTTCCCAAAGAAACTTCAATCATCAGATCCTCTCTCTGGTCAATTTCAAGATTAGAGCATTTCTCACTCAACAGGATGCCTCTGAAGACCCCTCACACCTAATAGCACTATGCGCCTCCAAGTGCACAGACTTGAAAAGACACAAACATGGTATCTCTTCGTTTCTTTAATGTTTCGTGATTGAGTGGAAATGAACTGTCTTCTGAGGCTTGTGATGCGTGTCCAGAGATGTTTTTTCTCAGTAGTCAATGCCTGCCCCCAACCTCTGTGCAGGAATAGTCAGAGATCATGATCCAAAGGAATTTTAGATACTCCCTTCTGTGACTGGTCTTCCCAAATTACATTTGGGCTAATTTGATTATCTCTGTCTCTGGGGTGTAGGATTTTGAAGTATTACAAAAGTGATTGCAGAATTGGAACTGGCTAATTTTTGCACAGTGCAATTTTTGTATCAGTGGCCTTGAGAAGACTCCTTCAAATACTGTATCAGAATTATGAGTGAGAATCTTGTAAATAATTGGTTCAATGACTGAACAAGGGGAGGAAGCAACAAGGAAGCCTGCCTTCCTCGAGTGCCTGGGTACAATATTTTGCCTCACCATCCCTCTAGTATGAAGTTATTGGTTGAAAATCATTTAAGTTTTCCTTCATTATAAAAGCTCCAGTACTGAGTGTTATTCCCAAATTGTTTATTTTTTTCAGTCCCCAACAGGAGTTTCTTTAGATATAAAGTTCACCATGATGTTGCTTGAAATATTCTCACCTTATCTTCTCATCTTCTTCTGAGTCAATTTCTCCTGACAAGGGGCAAGGAACTTCTTAAGCACCAACAGGAGTCTTTTTCACACTGTGGAACAGTCCTTCTAAACCTCTGTTTCCCTCCCCAACACCCCACAATCAGTAGGAGTTCTACTGCTGCTACAGCAGTCAGTGAATCTCGTCTCCCAAGATATTGGGTTGCAATCCTCTGAGGTTTTCACCCTTCATCTCCCTTGACAAGTTTCCTAACAGGCCTCTCTTCTCACAACACAAAACACAAATACTCTTTCATATTTTGATAGTGGTAAACTGACTGACATGGATTCTCAATTTGAAAAAAAAATCAAACAAGTTTTTTAAAAGGAATGCTACCGTGATTCCCATGCAGATGGGACCATATGCAATGATGAGGCCTAGATTCTAAAGAGCAAGGGTATGTAATGCAGACAGGAAATTAACAAACTTGTAAGCAGGGCTTGCAGGCTAGGATTTAGTTGGAAGTGAGTTTGTATGAATGGGGATTGGAAATTGGTAGATGAACTCTTGGCATTGTCTCAGGGTGCACATCCATTTCATGGGTAGTGGATTTTTAACACCTAGAAAAACCAGGGCTCTAGGATGTTTAGTCCCTTTAACATAAGGAAAGAGAAGATTTTCCGCCTTCTTGTTCCTTACTTCTGTCCTTACCCCTACTAAGCCAAGATGTTCAATGCTATATGATGGCTCTTCCAAATCCATTTCATCTGAAGAGCCTGCAGATTTTGTGTATGTTTACAATTGTGTTTTGTGTTGGAGCCAGGATGCACACTTGAGTCTCTTTACTCCAAGTTCTCTTTCTCATAAGGATGAGTAACTAATAATAGCTTGGTATGTTATACTTTTTTGGTAGTGTTGCCAGATAAAATACAGATTTCAAGTTCAATGTAAATTTCAGATAAACAGGAAAAGAATTTGCAGTAAAAGTATGTCCAAAATATTGCGTGGGACACAGTTATACTAAAAACAAATTCATTGTTTACGTGAAGTTCAAAAACCAAATTCAGTTAGGCATTTGTTATTTTTCTTTGCTAGATCGAGCCACCCTATTCTTTCAGGTACTTTGAAATTTAAGGGACTGTAGAAATTCTTGTTCCAGGAATCTAGTGCAGAAACAGAGGAGCCACGATACCCGTACAAAGACAATCATTGGAAATATCCTCAGATATATTGGAACATATATGAATTTTCAACTAGAAAAAACAATGAAGGCATTTTTAAAAATGAAAATAGATTGCCTTCATTTTTAGTTGCATGGCATATCTCTGGAAAGATTTTAATGAAACAGATAACACTGGTTTCCTCTGGGAAAGAGGATTGGGTTGACAGGGGAAAGAGGTGGGAGGAGGACTTGCCACTGCATATTCCATTTTGCACAATTTAATTTTGAACCATGAGAAGGTGTTACTTGCTTAAAATATTATACTAAAATCATTTAAAAGGTAAAAAAACTAAATCTTTAACAACCATGGAATACTATGAGAAAGACATTTAGTGAATTCTGTTCTTGGACATGGGGGCTGCATGACAGTTTTTTGATGGACGGGGGCTTTCCGACACAAAGGATCATTAGTAAGGCTGGTCCTGCTGGAGGTTGGTTGGAGCACAAGGACCACTTCCTTAGGAGTGATGTACATACAGCAGTCAAAGACACTGGATCTGCTGAGACAATCCTAATTTCAAATACTCAGTTCCATGTGGCCATAAATACCCAAGTGTTTATCAGACTAACACTTGGGTATTTTGTTCAGAAAGTCTAGTCTCTGTTGAAGTAAGTCAAGAGCCTGGTAGGAAGCAGAATGTGTTGAGGGACACAAAACTAGGTTGATGGATAAAGACGTGAAAGGAAGGGACCGTCATGTCCAACCTCGGTGCCATGAATCAAAAAAACAGTTTATAAACTGCCTGAAGAGGCACACGCCAATTGTGTTGCCACTGTGTGAGGTGGAAGGAACTTCTGGTTCTTGCCTACCTGCCAGAGCCCTCGTGAAATGTCCCCCCACCCCACCCCACCCAGACCCATGTGCCCTCTGCCCCTCCTCCATTGCAGAAAGTTTCAGCCCACATTCTACTATTTAGATTCAAACTTGTCCCTCCTTTACTTGGATCCTGAGCAACTGCTGAACCAGGTCACTCTCTGGGTCCTGGTCTTGACTTTTCTCATTGAGGCTACCAGGCAGCAGTAGTCCGTGCCCAAGCCTGCAGGATGGCTTCAGAAGAAGGTAAGCCTATAGGTTGGGGGTGTGTTTTCAGAGACCCTGCCATCTCTCACATCCTTCGGGTTCACATGTGACACTTCACTGTGGGCACATAGTTGGACTGAAGTAGAGGGAGAAGAGAGCACTGAACACAAGCACATTTCAGCTGGGGAGACTAGGGAGCCTGAAGAAACCTGAGACTGCACTGGGGAGGAGGGGTCATTGGAGGTGGATCAAGAGGAATTGCCCTGGCTATGGAGAAAGGATGGCAGCAAGGATGACAGGTTGATTCCCCACGATGCCTTTGGTGGCTAATGGTGGCCGTGGACCCAGTGCCCCTGGGGCTTGCAACCTCACTGTCCAAGTCAGGTCACAAGGGAGTCCAGTGGAGGCCCCCCCAGACTCAGACCTTTATCGTTACCCAAGGCCCCCTCACCTGGAGTACTCCAGGGGCCCTCAGCGGGAGTGCTGCATGTCCTGCATCCATATTCTTAGCAACCCCTGTGATGGAGACCATTGTGACTGCTCCAGCTGTTGGAGTTACTCAGGCTGGCAAGGGAGGCTGGACCCCAGGCTTTCCTCCTCAAGCTCCACCACTAGCTGCCCAGCTGGCCCCTATCATTCGCCCAGTGAACTATGGGCCTTGGCCACATGGCACTTCCAGGCAGGGCAGCCTGGCCACCAACCAGTCCTACGCCTCGCACGGTGACTGCTCTAACCCCCAGAGCGTGTACAGTAACTTCCGACGTTGGCAGCGCCTCAAACCACTGGCCTGGAGACACCTTCCCCAGAGTCCTGATGCAGAAGCTCTTTCCTGCTTTCTCATGTGAGTGAACGCTCAGGGGGTCATGAGCTTATTGGAGCTTTTAGATAAAGAGGACCTGGGGATGGACTCGCAGGTTAGATTTCTAGGGATACTGGAAGCAAGGTCTGAGGGCGATGTCCATGCTATGAGAAGGCACATTGTCGGTCATATGGGTGAGCCTGCCAGTCCATGACATCATGACTGAAATGTGCCTCATCTCAACTGACCCCACCACCCTGAGAGTCTAGCCAACTTGCTCTTCCATGATTCTCATGGTAATATGGACTGAAGACTTGCAGTCAGAGAGGGTCGTGGTGTAAGGTGAGGAGCCAAGGAGTGAATGCCGCACTCTCCTGTGGTGAGATCTCCTTTCGTACAGGACTTGATGTACATGGCCAGGAGAGGTCACTTCGCAGGAGGGGGAGGAGTGCGGGGCCCAGGAGAGCACTTAATGCACGCCTCGACTTTGTTGTTGTGGAGAATTCCACTAGGAACAGGGTGATGGTAGAGCTCTCCTAAGGGTGTGGGCTCTCTCCCACTAGAGTTGTGAGCCTGGCAGGCATTTCCATCCTAAACCTCCGGTCCCTCGTAAAAAGGGGACAATCACACTTCACTCAGAGGACTGGGCAGAAAACTCCTTGGGCTAATCTATGAAGTGTTAGCTTCATAGATGGCCTGGCACATGCCACACCTTATTGATGATAGTGATTTTTATTATGAAAAGGCAACCTTGAAGAGGAAAAGAGCTCCCCAAGGCACAGTGTCCCAGCTGTAGCCTGGGAGTGGATGGTCATCCTCGAGTGACTGTGAGGCGGTGACAGCAGTAGCCGGGAAGGCTTGTCTTTGCCCTCGCAGATACCTGCCTCTCACCCTCCTGTTGCTCAGTCATGCTGCGTTGAGTGATGTGTGGTCCACATTGGCCAGTGGGGTCAGGCAGGTGGGGGCTGGGCTGGGCACGGAGACTGACCCCGAGGGCTTACAGCCCAGTGCTTTGATCCCTGGCCCACTTGAAGCCCACCATGACGCTGGAGGAGGCACTGTGCAGGGCTGTACAGGAATGGCAGTGCAGAAGCAACTTTGACCAGATGATCTACTACGAGATGGCGGAAAAGTGAGTCAGCGTCCTGGGCCCAGGGGCTGCATGGAGGGTGAGGCGAGTGGGTAAGGGCAGGGTCTGGCCATGGGGGTGCTCATCAGAGAGGACAAAGGAGGAGGGCTGTCACCCAGAACAGGGGCCCCGCAGCCCAGAGGCCCTACTGTCCTCCAGAAACCCCTCCCTCACCTTGAGAGTTTGGGTCTTCTGTCCTTCCTCCACCAGGAGCTCTGCCCTCCCCTGATTTTGACCTACCCTTGCCTTGACATGAAGGTCTCAGGACGGCGCAGGGTGAAGCTGTGAGTCCAGTAGGGGTCCAACTCCGGCCATATGGGCTGGGCCGGGGAAAGAGCTCCACCCGCCAGCCTGCTGCTTCTTTAGTGGTGGGTGGCTGGCGGCCACTGACATAGATTTGGGACCCCCTCTCCTCATGAAAAGTGGCCTGAGTGGGTACCCTGGCATCCCTGAAGAGGCTGGGAAAGCCAGCTGTCATCAACCCAAGGGTCAACGGCCCTTGCAGTGTTTGCTCCATGGTAATCCCCTTGGTTTAAGAAACAAAACCAAACAAACGAGCGCCTCTCAGAGGAAAGGAAGGCCTCTCCTCTGAGCCCAGCATCCGCGTTGCCCAGCCTCTCCTGGGCCCTGTCTCCAGGTCTATGTTCCAGGACTCTCAGTCCCAGCCCAGGGTTCTGGATTCGGGCAAGGACCGCTGTAGGGAACACATGCCTGTTCCAGCCTCTGGCTGTCAGCCCTTCATGTGGTTCTGGATGGGGTCGGGGGGCATGAGGAGGGTGCCCCCTGGGTCAGCCACGTGTCCCGTTGACCTGGTTCAATTAAGCGACCTGGGTCTATGCTGTTGAATGGCCTCCAGTGCTGGTGAGGCAGGAAGGGTCCCAGATCTTGTATCAGTTCCAGGAGCAGCTCTCTGCTGTGGACAGCACCTCACAGGGCCTTGACAGCCTCAAGGCACATCCTCTCCCAATCCCTCATTCTTGGCTGCCTTTGTTGGGCTCCAGAACCCAGGCCTTTTCCTCAGGGTGGCCTATGCCTCCGTCACCCCCCAGGTTCATGGAATTTGAGGCCAAGGAGGAGATGCAGATTCAGAAGTTATAGTGGATGCAGTGTGCGCAGGACCTGCCTCCTCCAGCCCCACCGAAGCTGGATCCTCGGGGGCCCCCAGCCCCGAAAGTGGGCCTTCAGCCAGGCACCCAGGTTCCCACTGGAGTTGAAGGCACAGGTAACAGGGGCCTAGGGTTGGCTACTGTCCCCACGTGGATCCTTTTCCTTCAAGACAGGGGCATTGGTCTTTCAACCAAAACAGCCACCGAGGCGGGAGGTGGGGGCATGGGGTCTCAGCTGCCCTTTGTCACTATGGGGTATTGACTTGGTCAGTTTTGTAACTCCTCTCACACCTCCCTGTCAAAGGACCCCACAAAAAGTCTGCCTAGGAAGTGGGCTTGATGGGCAGACCCCTAGAAAATTGGAGATTCCCCACTTCCTTACTTGTGACTCTCTTAGATGCCCCCTTACCTCCCCTCTCCAACAGTGCATGAGGCTTCAGGTGGTCCTGACCCCCCCCACACCCACATCAATGTCCCCCAAACAATGCCCTCACCAACGTGCGCTTGGTGGTCAGGAGGTGGACCGGGAGTCCCTCACCTTCCTTCCCTTCCTCCTGCTCTGTCTCAGCCTGTGTTCCCAGGATGTCCAGCCCCAGGGCCCAGCCCTCCCGCCCAAAGCCACACAGGTCCCAGCGGCCCCCAGAGCCCAAGGCACCCAAGGAGATTCCCCCTGAGGCTGTGAGGGAGTATATGGACATCACAGAGGCGCTGGTGGGGCCCGTCCACTCAGCCACAGGCGAGTCAGATGCAGAAGGTGGAGAGGACGGAAATGAGCTGAAGCAGGAAGAGGATGGCACCTACTCGGACCCGGGCCTCTTGAGCTACATTGACAAGCTGTGTTCCCAGGAGGACTTTGTCACCAAGGTAGGATAGGCATGGAGCCTGGGGTCTACAAGATGCCAGGGCATGGAACACTCAGCACCCAAGATCTGGGCTCTGCTCAGGCCGTTGGGACTTAAGCTCAGCTCCTTGTTCCTGAACCAGGTGTTAGGGGAGGTTTACGCAGATGTATGTGTGTACATGTTTGTGTCTCTTTGTGTGTATGCCTTTGTGTGTCTGTGTATGTGCCTCTGTATATGTGCTCTTTTGTGTGTGACTGTGTATGTGCATGTTTGTGTGTGTATGTGCGTGTGTGTGTGTTTGTGTGTGTGCTGACCATCCCCGCCTTGTGGAGGAGAGTGAGGTGGGTCTCTGCTTTTCACTTTCCCTCTGGGTCTTCTTGTCTCACAGGCCACTCCTGGCCAAGGATGCTCACAGCCTCTTCTTTCTGTCCGAGGTGGAGGCAGTCATTCACCCTTGATTCCTGGCAGAATTGCTTTCCCCAGACCCACAGCTGGATCTCTTGGACCTAGTGGAGGAGCTGGAGCAGGAGGAAGGGCTCACTCCTGAAGAAGTGAGCCAGAGGAGGGAGAGGGACACTCAGGGAGCCAGGGGACCCCACAGGAGGGGGACCCCAGGTGATCCAGGGGACAGGGGAACCCAGATGTCCCAGGGGGGCCAGAGGAGGGAGGGATCCCCGGTAGAACAGGGGACACAAGGGACACCCAGGAAGACCAGGGCACGGAGGGACCCCAGTGAACAGGGGAGAGGTAGGGCCCCAGAACAGGAGGGTCACCTGGTGCTGTCCATCCCTCCCCTGCCTGGGAGGTCTGGCATGGGGAAGTGCCTGTTCTGGGGTGGGTGCAGTGCAGGGTGAAAGGAAGGAGAGGATGGGGAGCCGGGAGGGGAGGGAAGGGCACAAAGCTGGGAATAAGTTGCAGGAGGATGGCAGGAATGCCACAGTGTCTGTATTTGGATTCGAGTCCTGGAGTCACTGTCCGTCACTGTCCTCCTCCCTCCTACCAGCTGATGCAGAAACAACTCCTGGCCTTGAAAGAGGATGAGGGTGTGCGGGCAGCCCCGAGTCACAGTGCACCTGGAATGGGCTCAAGTCCTTCTGAGTCCGACGCTGGCCAAGGTGCCCAGAGGCACGACCAAGACCCCCATCTAGGGGTCAGTGATGAAGCCTGCCCACCAGAGATTGATTCTGAGGCTCCTCATAGGCTCATCCAAAGAGACACTGGCCTGTGCAGGCCCAAAGACTTTGTTTCCTCTCGAGGACGTCAGGAGGTCTCTCCATCCCCTCCCCAGGGTCAAAGGCACGCTGGCCCTCTACGGGGACCCAGGGATGCGTCTATGCTCAGAGAGGCCTCTCCTGTTCGGGAGGCCCAAGGGCCCAGGGACGGGTCCGGTGAGGACGAGGAGGAGCTCCCCAGCCTGGCCTTCCTCTTCTGCTCTCTGCTGGGTGTCCCAGAGTCCTGCCCATGCCTCAGGCCTGGCCTCCCCTGGAGGTTGGGGGGCCCAGAGTGCTCCCCATGCCCCCTCCCCTCAGAGAAGAGGCCTCAGCCCAGCTCCACCAGCCGCACCCAAGTCGAGGAAGCAGGCTCTGTTTGGACACCCAGCCACTGCTGAGAAGCTGCCCATCCCCGGGGCTGGCCTGCAGGTGTCTGGGAGGCCAGCCTTGGCTCTGGGGCCGGCTCTCCCCTCACAGCCAAGAAAGAGAAAGCGTGACCCGTGTGTCACAGAGAAGAGTAGGAAGAGAAGCAGCACTGCAGCCAGTAGGGAACAGCTGGGCCGGCCCTCCAGGGTGGCTCCCAGGGGAGCCTAGGGGCTCCCTGTCATCCCAGTGCTGATCCTAGATGATGTGGGAGGAAGGGAGGGAGGGCAGGACCACCAGGGTGGGGGGAGGGAGCGGGATTGTGGGAGGTTAGGGAGGTGGGAGAGGTGGGTGTGGCCAGGTGTGGGTGGGAGCAGGACCTTTGGAGTGATGTATATAAATTGTGAATAAAGATAGTTTTGGTGGGAAATGCTCTCAGGCCACTGTCATCTTGTTCATGTTGAGCTGCTCCACAGAGGGGAGCTGATCCAGAGAGGAAGGAAGGATGAGGGCGGTCACAGGAGCTCTGGATCTACAGGTGGCCAAACCTTTCCTCCACATAGACAAGGACTCCTCAGGCTGGCCCTGGGAACCCACAGCTCTCACTTTCCCCAGGGACCCCCTCATCATCCCCTTCTCTAAAGCCTGCTTGGCTAGGGGCCTTCTGGGGCCTCTGTACCATCTTCTGCATCCCTGAACCTTCTGGGGAGGCAGAGCTGCTTTTGTGCCTTTCAGCCCTCTGGACACTCACCAGTTTCTAGGATGGAGCCTGGAGACAGCCCTTGTCATTATGGAGCTTCTCTCTGCTTCCCTGAAGTGGCCAGGTGACGACGCTGGGATGACCCTCCGCTCATCCAGGGTTTCCTGTGTGGGTGGAGTGACCAGAGAGGGAAAGTCTTGGCCATGGGGACAGGACTGTCTGCCTCGTCGTAGCGGGAGCATCCTCTAGTCCCACTGGGATTATTGCAATGTGGAGAGTGGTGGACACAGCTACCTCTTAATCCCAATGAGGATGCAACAAGGGGAATGGGTGCGGGGAAATTCATGGAGCACCCGTGAAACGTGTGTATAAGGGTAATGACAGTTGGGCCCCTTTGTGGAACTTGTGGGATTTCTGTGCAGCAGCATCTCATTCAACTGAGGGAGGAGGACCCATCTGGCTGTGGCTGTGGAGACTGGCCTCAGGGGCCTATGGGTGTGCAGAGACACCCCAGAACTACTGTCCCTTCCCTTTCCACCCATGGCTGGACATGTGTGTGTATTGGCATCAACACTGATTTGTATTCCCATATAAAACAGTTCCTCCTAACAAACTATGACCGCATTTCACAAGAACAGCTTGCTCACAGGGGCAGACAGGGTTGGGGGAGAGGTGTCTGTGGCCCCAGATCTGGGTAGGAGCTGGGATCCGTGCAGAGGAGTGTGAAGGCCTCAGTCATCGTCCTGTGGGTGCCGGCAGAGACTTCGAATCATCAGAGCAGGGGAAATGACCCGCTCATAAGGGTGAGACAAGCAAACAATGAGGGGCAGGGAGCAGACCCCTGCTGTCTCCCCGAACTGTCCCCCCCCCAGTCTGCTCAGCCCCCGTCATGGCCTGTGCTGGCCCACCTCTGAAGCTCCTTCCTCCTAATGCACTCAGATGCTCTGATCCTTTGTGAACCCGCCCGGGGCCTCACCCCCCCTTCCCTGCTAGCCAAAGCCTCTTCTGCTTCTGAGTTCTGATTCCTTCCCCAGGACCCAGGCGGGGTTGGGACAGCAGAGACTCCCTAATTCTCCCTCCTCCTCCCTGAGATCTTGACAATCACCTTTGTATGTTTCTATGATTTTAACTACTCTAGATACTTCATGTGAGTGGCTATGATATGTCCTTTTATGAGTGGATTAGTTCACTTAGCATAATGTCTTAGAGGTTTATCCATGTTGTAACATGAGACATGGTTTCCTTTTATTTCAAGGAAGGACATATTTCACTGTATTTATAGACCCCATTATCCATTCATCTGTTGATGGACATTTGGGTTTCTTTACATCTTGGGTATTTTGGATAATGTTATGATGAATGTGGGTGTGGAAATATCTGTTTGAGATCCTGCTTTGAATTCTTTTGAATACAAATCCAGAAGTGGGACTGCTGGATCACATGGTAGTTATATTTTTAATTTTTTGAGGAAACATCATATTGTTTTCCATAAGTATTGTCCCATTTTACACTCTCACCAACAATAAGAAAGATAGCCACCATCAAGAACTTGGTATATATCCATCTTATAAAAATGTTTATGCTTTCAGCACAGCTGTAGATAATCAAAATTATGTATAATAATAATATTTTTGGTTATATATGTTGTCATGTAAATCATATTGCCTTTGGCTTCTTTTAACATTCTTACTTTAAGAAAAATTGATATATTAGATGTTCTTTAATTTTTTAATTATTTATAATTTTGCATTGTATGCATACATTAAAAATAATTTATCAGTTCCCTTGTTGGTGAACTTTTATAAATTATAATGTGACAGGGTAATCAGTTCCAGAGGAAAAGTTTTTCCTTTCAGAACTTTGAATATTTGTTCCATCGAATATGGCTTTTGTTACTGTTTTTTCAAATTATGCCATCAGTACACTGTTTCATGGTGGGTGATCAGTTTCTTTGCTAATTGTTTTTTTTAAGATTTTCTTTTGTGTTCTCCAGTTTCTTGACACGTGATTAGTTTCAGGTTAAAAAAATTTATCCTCCATGTAATCTATTTTGCTTCACTAACTGATAATACACATTCTTCATCTCATCCAGAACATAATATTATCTTTTTCAAATGTTACTTCTACTCATTCTCTCCTGTCTCTACTTCTAGAACCCTGGATATATGTATATTAGACCATCTTATATATTCTCTATGTCTTCATCAGCTTGGACGGCTATAACAAAATGCCATAGACCTGGTGGCTTGAAAAACAGATGTAATTTCTTAACAGTTCTGAAGGTTGGAAGGCCAAGATCAAGGTGCCATATTCAGTTCCTGGTGAGAGCTCTCTTCCTACTTTTCAGATGGTTGTCTTACTGTGTCCTCACGTGGCAGAGAGAAAGAGGGATCTCTCTTGTGTCTTTTCTTCTAAGGGCACTACACCCATTATGAAAGCTCCATTCCCATGACCTAATTACCTCCCAAAGGCCCTATCCCCAAATACATTGAAGGTTAGGGCTTCAACATAAGAATTGGTGGGGGGGATATACGTCCATAGCATTCTGCCCCTGGTACCCAAAATTCATTTCCTTATTGTATACAAAATACATTCATTCTATCCCAACAGCCTCAAAAGCCTTAACTCATTCCAACATCAACTGTAAAATTTAAAGTCCAAAGTCTGAGCTAAACACCATCTAAATCATATATGGGTGAGACTGGAGGTAGTATTCATCCTGAGGCAAAATTCCTCTGTAGTTGTAAATCTGTGACCAAGACAAGTTAAGTGTTTCCAAATACGATAGTGGGACTGGCATATAATAGACATCCCTACTCGAAAAGGAAGAAATAGGAAAGAAGGAAGGGGTGACAGTTTCTAAGCAAGTCCAAAGCCTAGCAAGGCCAATCCCATTAGATCTTAAGGTATAAGAGTAATCCTCTTTGGTTTGATGCTTTGCCCCCCAGTCCCACTGGGGTGGAAACATCATCCCCACAGCTCAGTGGGGCAGCCCCACTCCTTCCGCTTTGTAGGGTGCCACCCACACTGCAGCTCTCTGTAGGGCCTCCACCTACACCATGACTCTCTGTGAGGGCGACAATATCACATTTTTAAACTGAGGCCCCCTGGGCCTGTGGTGGGATTGACAGACCCAATGACCTCGGAATCACCTTTGGGGTCTTTCTTCCCTTTTCTTCAAGAGGAGTACACATTCACAGCCGAATTGCTCTAGTCTCCCATTCTGTAGAACCCAAGAATTCTTACAGCCTTCCCTCATTCTGCCTGGCTTTCTCTGTCCCCTGCGAGTTCAAACTGGCAGTGTCCCTGCTGGTTTAATCCTTCTCTATTCCTGGCCTCTGCTGAGATGACTAATTAAATTAATAGCACACCTGCTACACCCTTCGAGTTTTCTTCAGAACAAGTTTTCTCACTTTCAAATATGGATAGACTGAGAAGTTTCTAAATCTCTAAGTTCTGATTTCATTTTGCTTAACAATTTGGTCTTCAATTTCTCTCTCTCCTGATGTGTTTTACTGTGAGCGGTGATGAGGAACCAAGCTACTTCTTCCAAACTTTGTTCAGAGATCTCCTCAGATGAATATTCAGTTTAATCACTCACAAGGTCTACCTTCCAAAAAACACTAAAACAGAGTTCAGTCGAGTTCTTTGCCACTTTATAATAAGAATTGCCTCTCCTCCAATTTCTAATAACGTGTTCCTCATTTCTGTTTGAGACCTCACCAGAATAGCCTTTAACGTCCATATTTCTATCTGTTCATGATTATTTCTGTATTCTCTACAAAGATGGAGATTTTCTCTCCAGTGTGCCTCTTTTCTTTCTGAGCCATCGCCAGAATCACTTTTAATAGGTAAGGGCTGAAAGGCATTTATGGTGATCTCAGCTTTTTTGTAGCATGCACTTCAAATCTCTTTCAGCCTTTACCTACTATCCAATTCCAAGGCCACTTTCACATATTTAGATGTTTGCTACTTCTTGGTACCAAAATATGTCTTAGCTCAAGGGACTATAAAAAACTACCACAGACTGGGTGGCTTAAACAACAGAGGCTTATTTCTCACAGTTCTGGAGGCTGCAAAGTCCAAAATCAAGCCACCAGCAGACTCTAGGTCCATAAACTTCTCATTCATAATTTCTGACCGTTTCTTTTCTGTGCTACATTTTAGCTAATTTTTCACATCTATTATCCATGTCGTCCACTTCCTCTTTATCAGTATCTGATCTAACTTTTTCCCATTCACTTTGATACACAGATGTGTGATGTTTGTATGTTGAATTTCATCATATACTATAAAATATTCAATTTCAATGGTCAAGATTTACTAACATAAATCATTTTTACTGTTGAAGACAGAACATTCTTAACTGGAACTGGCACTGTTAATACAAGTATATGATAGTGAATAGAAGCCCAAGTAGTACAGTTTGGTGCCACTCCTTGATTTGGGTTAAGGTGCCAGCACTTCTGCCACCTTTGCTTTTGCACCGTCAGTACCTATGTCAACACAATTGTTCCAGAGTAAATCATGAGATTAAAAAAGTTTCACCAACAGTTTGAATATTACAGCATCATGTTGTTTGTGATCAAGCATGAAGATCATCAATATTATCTAGTGCTAGTACTAGACAAATTCAAGGAAAACAGCAAACCCAGTCATTTTTTGTTTCCTTTCCCATTTGAAAAGCTGCAAGCAACATTTTTTTGCCCTTTAAAGGGCTCATATGTCTCTGTTTAAAATATTCCATTCCTCTCTCTCTTTTTTTAAATTCATTAATTTATTTATTTGTTTTTAGGTGCGTTGGGTCTTCGTTGCTGTGCGCAGGCTTTCTCTAGTTGCGGTGAGCAGGCTTCTCATTATGGTGGCTTCTCTTGTTGCGGAGCAGGGGCTCAGGGCGCACGGGCATCAGTAGTCGTGGTACACAGGCTCAGTAGTCGTAGTTCATGGGCTTTAGAGCACAGGCTCAGTAATTGTGGAGCTTAGTTGCTCGGTGGCATGTAGGATCTTCCCAGACCAGGGATCAAACCCATGTCCCCTGCATTGGCAGGCGGATTCCCAACCACTGCACCACCAGGGAAGGCCCAATTCCTCTCTCTTTAAACGTAAAGTGATTGGACTTAAAGCAGTGCTTAAAGTTTACTGGTACTATAATCTTTGTTCAAAATTGCTCTGTGGCATAAGCCACAATGCAGTGAATTGTTGACACCTCCAAATCCCAGGGAGGCCCCTGAGTGCTCTCTCAGGAGGAAATTGAGGTCAGGTGTATCTGATGGCCTGTGTGCTCTCTGTGCTCCTGGTGATGTGTGGGGGCTTTCAGGTGAGTGCAGTGGGTAGACTCATCGACTTTTAGTCTTGGCTGGGGGAGACAGCACTGTCGGCTGTCCTGTGTATGGCCCTCCAGCAGCAAACCTTCTCTGCTGTGACCTCAGGGCAGGCCCCCCCCCCGCCCCCGCCGCCAGGCTCCTGCCCTGTGAAACATGAGGGTGTAACGCAGGCTGATTGTCAGTGCTTGGCTCCTGGCTTGCCTGACTCAAAGTATGGAGCATCTGTTCACCTTGTGCTGGTCCCCTTCCCAGAATCAATGGGCTCACAGCCCAGACATTTATGCTGAGTCTGGGGGCAGCTGTGCCATGAGCAGCCATGTCTTGTCACTTGGCCCAGGGAGCACCTCCTCAACGGACCACACTTTTCATATGGGCCTCCTGCTCTCGTGCCCTCTTGTTTTGTTCTGAGGCAGGTGGTTGTGATGGCCAGTACTGTGGGGTCTTGTGACCTCAGAGCAGACACTGGAGGCTGACTGACCCCACAGAGGTGGACAAGGATGTGGCCTCAGGCGATGGGTCCCTTCTGGGTTTCTGCCTCTCCTCCCTGACACCTGACCCTTGCTCTCAAAAACTCACCTTTCTGTTGTAGTTGCCTCACCAGGGAGCAGTGACAGGCTTTGCCCTGCTGACCTATACCCTCGGAGTAGGTGGCCACAGCCTGGCTTGTCACACACTGGGGAAATCCTACACTGGGGAAGTCAGGATTGTGCCTTGCTGGGCTTGGAACCCAGGTAGAAAGGTAGATGGTGTGGGTCTGAGGGACAGATGCCCCAGCCGCAGGACAGGTGACTTCTCCTGGAAGAGGTTGCCTATGGCCCCCTTTGGCCCCTCACCCCTGCAGAGGTGCTGATAGATGACCCCTGCAGGCCACAGCCTCTGTGCATAGGATCTGCCCAGTATCACATGAGAAGCCAGGCCCAGGAGCCTCACTCTCTCTGAGAGGAGCTGGTCATCCCACACTGAGGGGCGTCTTCTCGGACAGAGGGCACATAGCTGACCTGCAACTGACATATGGACTCTTCCCTGGGCTTTACCCCTGAATTTACCTCCATTCTTGTCTCCTGTCTCACGGCCCCTGCCTTTTCCCCCAGACACAGGAGATCTCCAGGCTTGGGTGGAGTATGACATGTTGTCAAGCTCAGTGGTGTCCACGTCACCAGCCCACTGGAATCAAGCCCGAGGAAGCCTTTGAGAGAGCAAGACCAAGGACTTTAAGAAGACTAGGGTTAATGTTAAGGAGCATAGATTGTAAGATGAGGAATTTCACTAGTGTTTTTCAATCCGTAAGAAGAATGAAATAGAAATTGCAGAATTGAAACTTGCACAGACATCAAGAAATAATAGTTTACAGGCCTCAAGAAATAATAGTTTAACAACTGACACATTCACAGAATCAGAGAAAGGACCACCATCCACAGAGTGTGCAAAGGAGGTGCCTAATCCCAGGAGCAGCAGCAAGGCAGGTGCTGGGCAACCTTCTGTATGTAATATACACCAAAAGGAACCTTGGCCAGTGATACCAGGGAAAGGCTATCATGGTGAAGGTGCACTCATCTCCAACACCCTCACTTGAAATCAAAGTATTGGCTGAAGAAACAGACTTGACAGAGAGTTTGGCCACCTGGCCTGGGTTCTCCCTACAAAATGCCATGTTTCTCCAAGAACAGGGCACAATTTTCCGAAAGGAAAATTGAAAGGAGTCACAGTTTTCTGAATCATAGACTGCATATCTTAACGGTACAGCTATTACAAATTTGCACCTTTGTTTGAAGGGAATTGTTAAGTGGTGGGTAGGGAGTGATGTGTTCCAGGGAGGATTTGGGCCCTCTGGCTTGCAGGTGACCCTCTTATCAGACAGGGCAACTCTGCCAATAATTCATCACTGCCTTCATTCCTCAGGTGGTAGGGATACAAAGGGATTAAAAGGGGTACGGGCAGAGGACAGCCCTCACTGACAGCACAGAGCCATCACCTACTGTCTCCTCAACTCCTCTGCCCATATAGCCACCGAGGGTGCCAGCTTCTTTCTTTCACAGCAGCTGTTGATAGCACACCATCATCCAAGGTGTTCCTGAGCACCAACTTTGCACTACTCAGCAGCATAATGGAGAAATCAAGGATGGCCCATGGAAATACCTAAGGGTCTTGTTTTAGGGCAAACGAGCTTATTCTGCAATATGTGCTTCTTAGTTAATTGGGGTTCGAATGTTCTTCCTTTTATGAAATGATGTTGATAATGTTTGAAAAATAAAAGGTTGGCAACCCCATGAGAAACTATGCTTTTGTCTGAGTGGGGTTGGAGACCAAGAGGGAGTAATGAAAATTATGGCTGTTGAAGTAGTGAGAGGACAGGGCTAACTTGTTCAAGACTGCCTCGCTGTAGGAGGAAGGCCAGCCTTCCTCAAGACTTCATGGACACATAAAGCACCAGAGCCCAAAGTTTGGGTCCCTCTCCTGGACCCTGGATACCTACTGGATACCTGTGTGCTGGTCCAGAAAAAAGTGTGCAGGGGGGACCCACAAACTCCCCACTATTCCTGTGTCTGTGAACTTCCCCTGATAAACATGACTCCAGCAGCCAGGGTTACATATTTTTTGGGAATTCACTTATGGTTACATGTGCAAAAGACTGAGAACTACTATGTAAAATTAATATTTCAAAACTTCAGTGATATTTGAAGGACCTCTATAAAGTAACTAAACAAACATAATTGCATTTTATTCCACTGTGTCCAAAGTCTAACTTTTAAATTGTATAAAAATGAGAGTGAGAAGTAGAGAGCCTCCAAATGTCTGGAGATTAAGATGCACACTTCTAAATAATCCATGGGGTTCTTTTTGAATTTTATTTTATGTTTTTATACAGCAGATTCTTATTAGTCATCAACTTAATACACATCAGTGTACACATGTCAATCCCAATCGCCCAATTCATCACACTCCCACCCCCACCCCCCCCGCCGCTTTTGCCCCTTGGTGTCCATACATTTGTTCTCTACATCTGTGTCTCAATTTCTGCCCTGCAAACCGGTTCATCTGTACCATTTTTCTAGGCTCCACATATATGCGTTTAATATACGATAATTGTTTTTCTCTTTTTGACTTACTTACCCTGTATGACAGTCTCTAGATCCAACCATGTCTCAACAAATGACCCAATATCGCTCCTTTTTATGTATATATGTACCATATGTATATATGTACCACATGTTCTTTATCCATTCGTCTGTAGATGGGCATTTAGGTTGCTTCCATGACCTGGCTAATGTAAACAGTGCTGCAATGAACATTGGGCTGCATGTGTCTATATGACTTATGGTTTTCTCTGGGTATATGCCCAGGAGTGGGATTGCTGGATCATATGGTAATTCTATTTTTAGTTTTTTAAGGAACCTCCATACTGTTCTCCATAGTGGCTGTATCAATTTACATTCCCACCAACTGTGCAAGAGGGTTCCCTTTTCTCCACACCCTCTCCAGCATTTGTTGTTTGTAGATTTTCTGATGATGCCCATTCTAACTGGTGTGAGGTGATACCTCATTGTAGTTTTGATTTGCATTTCTCTAATAATTAGTGACGTTGAGCAGCTTTTCATGTGCTTCTTGCCCATCTGTATGTCTTCTTTGGAGAAATGTCTATTTAGGTCATCTGCCCATTTTTGGATTGGGTTGTTTGTTCTTTTAATATTGAGCTGCATGAGCTGTTTATATATTTTGGAGATTAATCTTTTGTCCGTTGATTCATTTGCAAATATTTTCTCCCATTCTGAGGGTTGTCTTTTCATCTTGTTTATGGTTTCCTTTGTGGTGAAAAAGCTTTGAAGTTTCATTAGGTCCCATTTGTTTATTTTTGTTTTTATTTCCATTACTCTAAGAGGTGGATCAAAAAAGATCTTGCTGTGATTTATGTCAAAGTGTGTTCTTCCTATGTTTTCCTCCAAGAGTTTTATAGTGTCCGGTCTTACATTTAGGTCTCTAATACATTTAGAGTTTATTTTTGTGTATGGTGTAAGGGAGTGTTCTAATTTCATTCTTTTACATGTAGCTCTCCAGTTTTCCCAGCACCACTTATTGAAGAGACTGTCTTTTCTCTGTTGTATATCCTTGCCTCCTTTGTCATAGATTAGTTGACTATAGGTGCATGGGTTTATCTCTGGGCTTTCTATCTTGTTCCATTGATCTATGTTTCTGTTTTTGTGCTGGTACCATATTGTCTTGATTACTGTAGCTTTGTAGTATAGACTGAAGTCAGGGAGTCTGATTCCTCCAGCTCCGTTTTTTTCCCTGCAGACTGCTTTGTCTGTTCGTGGTCTTTTGTGTCTCCATACACATTTTAAGTTTTTTGTTCTAGTTCTGTAAAAAATGCCATTGGTAAATTGATAGGGATTGCATTGCATCTGTAGATTGCTTTGGGTGTTATAGTCATTTTCACAGTATCGATTCTTCCAATCCAAGACCATGGTATATCTCTCCATCTGTTGGTATCATCTGTAATTTCTTTCATCAGTGTCTTATACTTTTCTGCATACAGGTCTTTTGTCTCCTTAGGTAGGTTTATTCCTAGGTAGTTTATTCTTTTTGTTGCAATGGTAAATGGGAGTGTTTCCTTAATTTCTCCTTCAGATTTTTCATCATTAGTGTATAGGAATGCAAGAGATGTCTGTGCATTAATTTTGTATCCTGAAACTTTACCAAATTCATTGATGAGTTCTAATAGTTTTCTGGTGGCATCTTTAGGAGTCTCTATGTATAGTATCATGCCATCTGCAAACAATGACAGTTTTACTTCTTCTTTTCCAATTTCTATTCCTTTTATTTCTTTTTCTTCTCTGATTGCCGTGGCTAGGACTTCCAAAACTGTGTTGAATAATAGTGGTGAGAGTGGACATCCCTGCCTTGTTCCTGATCTTAGAGGAAATGCTTTCAGGTTTTCACCATTGAGAATGATGTTTGCAGTGGGTTTCTCGTATATGGCCTTTATTATGTTGAGGTATGTTCCCTCTATTCCCATTTTCTGGATATTTTTTATCATAAATCGGTGTTGAATTTTGTCAAAAACTTTCTCTGAATCTATTGAGATGATCATATGGTTTTTATTCTTCAATTTGTTAATACGGTGTATCACATTGATTGATTTGCATATATTGAGGAATCCTTGCATCCCTGGGATAAATCCCACTTGATCATGGTGTATGATCCTTTTAATGTGGTGTTGGATTCTGTTTGCTAGTATTTCGTTGAGGATTTTGGCATCTATATTCATCAGTGATATTGGTCTGTAATTTTCTTTTTTTGTAGTATCTTTGTCTGGTTTTGGTATCAGGGTGACGGTGGCCTCATAGAATGAGGTTAGGAGTGTTCCTTCCTCTGCAAATTTTTGGAAGAGTTTGAGAAGGTTGGATGTTAACTCTTCTCTAAATGTTTGATAGCATTCACCTGTGAAGCCATCTGGTCCTGGACTTTTGTTTGTTGGAAGATTTTTAATCACAGTTTCAATTTCATTACTTGTGACTCATCTGTTCATATTTTCTATTTCTTCCTGGTTCACCCTTGGAGGTTATACCTTTCTAACAATTTGTCCATTTCTTCTGGCTTGTCCATTTTACTGGCATACAGTTGCTTGTCGTAGTCTCTTAGGATGATTTGTATTTCTGCGGTTTCTGTTGTAACTTCTCCTTTTTCATTTCTAATTTTATTGATTTGAGTTCTCTCCCTCTTTTTCTTGATGAGTCTGGCTAATGGTTTATCAATTTTGTTTATCTTCTCAGAGTACCAGCTTTTAGTTTTATTGATCTGTGCTATTGTTTTCTTGTTTCTCTATCATTTATTTCTGCTTTGACCTTTATGATTTCTTTCCTTCTGGTAACTCTGGGTTTTGTTTGTTCTTCTTTCTCTAGTTCCTTTAGGTGTAAGGTTAGATTGTTTATTTGAGATTTTTCTTGTTTGTTAAGGTAGGCTTGTATAGCTATAAACTTCCCTCTTAGAACTGCTTTTGCTGCATCCCATAGGTTTTGGATCATCGTGTTTTCACTGTCATTTGTCCCTGGGTAGTTTTTGATTTCTTCTTTGATTTCTTCAGTGATCTCTTGGTTATTTAATAACGTATTGCTTAGCCTCCATGTGTTTGTGTTTTTTACGTTTTTTTCCATGTAATTCATTTCTAATCACATAGCGTTGTGGTCAGAGAAGATGCTTGATATGATTTCAATTTTCTTAAATTTACTGAGGCTTGATTTGTGACCCAAGATGTGATCTATCCTGGGGAATGTTCCATGCACCCTTGAGAAGAAAGTGTATTCTGTTGTTTTTGGATGGAATGTCCTATAAATATCAATTAAATCTATCCGGTCTATTGTGTCATTTAAAGCTTCTGTTTCCTTATTTATTTTCATTTTGGATGATCTGTCCATTGGTGTAAGTGAGGTGTTAAAATCCCCCACTATTATTTTGTTAGTGTCGATTTCCTCTTTTAGAGCTCTTATCTGTTGCCTTATGCATTGAGGTCCTCCTGTGTTGGGTGCATATATATGTATAACTGTTATTTCTTCTTCTTGGATTGATCCCTTTATCATTATGTAGTGTCCTTCCTTGTCTCTTGTAACATTCTTTTTTTAAAGTCTATTTTATCTGATGTGAGTATTGCTACTCTAGCGTTCTTCTGATTTTCATTTGCATGGAATATCTTATTCTATCCCCTCACTTTCAGTTTGTATGTGTCCCTAGGTCTGAAGTGGGTGTCTTGTAGACAACATATATATGGGTCTTGTTTTTGGATCCATTCAGCAATCCTGTATCTTTTGGTTGGAGCATTTAATCCCATCACATTTAGGGTAATTATTGATATGTATGTTCCTATTACCATTTTCTTAATTGTTTTTGGTTTGTCTTTGTAGGCCCTTTTCTTCTCTTGTGTTTCCCACTTAGAGAAGTTCCTTTAGCATTTGCTGTAGAGCTGGTTTGGTGGTGATGAATTCTCTTAGCTTTTTCTTGTCTGTAAAGCTTTTGATTTCTCCATTGCATCTGAATGAGATCCTTGTCAGGTAAAGTAATCTTGGTTGTAGGTTCTTTCCTTTCGTCACTTAATATATGTCATGCCATTCCCTTCTCGCTTGTTGAGATTCTGCTGAGAAATCAGCTGTTAACCTTATGGGAGTTCCCTTGTATGTTATTAGTCGTTTTTCCCTTGCAGCTTTCAATAATTTTTCTTTGTCTTTAATTCTTGCCAGTTTGATTACTATGTGTCTCGGCGTGTTTCTCCTTGGGTTTATCCTGTACAGGACTCTCTGTGCTTCCTGGACTTGGGTGGCTATTTCCTTTCCCATATTAGGGAATTTTTCAACTCTTACCTCTTCAAATATTTTCTCGGGTCCTTTCTCTCTCTCTTCTCCTTCTGGGACCCTTATAACGCGAATGTTGTTGCATTTAATGTTGCCCCAGAGGTCTCTTAGGCTGTCTCCATTTCTTTTCATTCTTTTTTTCTTTATTCTGTTCCACAGCAGTGAATTCTACCTTTCTATCTTCCAGGTCACTTATCCATTCTTCTCCCTCATTTATTCTGCTATTGATTCTCTCTAGTGTATTCTAAGTCTTTGTCAAAAATTTCTTGCATCTTCTCGATCTTCACCTCCATTCTTTTTCCAAGGTCCTGGATCATCTTCACTATCATAATTCTAAATTCTTTTTCTGGGAAGTTGCCTATCTCCACTTCATTCAGTTGTTTTTCTGGGGTTTTTATCTTGTTCCTTCATCTGGTACATAGCCCTCTGCCCTTTCATCTTGTCTATCTTTCTGTGAATGTGGTTTTTGTTCCATAGGCTGCAGGATTGTAGTTCTTCTTGCTTCTGCTGTCTGCCCTCTGGTCCCTTCTCTTATTTTAATTGAGCATTCTATGACTCCATTTTTTCTCCTCTCAATAGTTCGTGTATATGTGTGTGTGTGTGTATATATATATATATATATATATATATATATATATATATAAACATATTTAGTGATATCCTTGATTTTGTGTTATACATTTACAACTAATCTAAGTTCAATTTCATATAACATTATACTGCTTCATGGGTAGTGCAACTACTTTGTACCAGAGTATTCCCAATTCTTCCCTCCTGTTCCTTATAACATTACTGTCATTCATCCATAAGCTATAGTCCATCACTGATTACATAGTTATTATCACTATTTTGAACAAACTGATGTTTGTTAGATTGATTAAGAATAAGAAATATAAATGTTTGTATTTTACCTTCACTTATTTTTTCTCCAAAATTCTTCCTTCCTTTATCTGATTTTCTGTTATATATCATTTTCTTTCTCTATGTAGAACTTCTTTTAACACTTCTTGCAGGGCAGGACTACTGGCAAAAAAACCCTTAAATTTTGTTCATTTGAAAAAGTCTCTATTTCTCTCCTGCTTTTGAAGGATAATTTTGCTGAATACAGAATTCTATGGTGGTGGCTTCTTTATTTCAACATATAAAATATTTTACTCCACTCTCTTCTTGCTTGCATAGTTTCTGAAGAGAAATCCAATGTAATTGTTTTCCTTGCTCCTCTACAGATAAAGTGTTCCCCCCCACCCCGGCTTCTTTCACGATTTTCTCCTTATCTTTGATTTTTTTTTTTTTTTTTGCAGTATGAAAATGACATGCCTAAGTGTAGAATTTTTGGTATTTATCTTATTTATTGCTCTCTGAGATCTCTGTATCTGTGGTTTGATGGCTGTCATTAGTTTTGGAAAATTATCAGTCATTATCACTTCAAATATTTTTTATGTCCCTTTTTCTCTTTTTTTCTCCTCTGGTATTCTCACTACTCATATATTACATCTTTTATAATTATCCCACAATTCTTGGATACATTGTTGTGTTTTTTCATTCTCTTTTCTCTTCACATTTCATTTTAGAAATTTCTTTTGGCATATCTTCAAGCTCATGGATCCTTTTCTTGGTTGTGTCCAGTGTACAGATGGGTCTATCAGAGGAATTCTTTATTCTGGTTACAGTGCTTTTTATTTTTAGCATTTACTTTTTAAAATTTTTTAAAATATTGAAGTGTATTTGATTTACAATGTTGCATTGTAGCATTTACTTTAATTCTTAGATTTTTTAAATTTCTCTGCTTATATTACCCATATGTTCTTGCATGTTGCTTACGTTTTCCACTAGAATCCGTAGTATTATAGTTATCTTATATTTGTGGTCTGAATATTCCAATATGTCTGCCATAATTGAGTCTACTTCTGATGCTTGCTCCTCCTCCTTTTTCTTTCATTTAGTTAGGCCTTTAATTTTTCTCTCAACTTCTTGGTTGAGCAACTTCAGAAAATGCCCATACCCAGGCGTGGTGGAGGCAGACTGTTTTGCTCGGGGAGAAGATCGTTGGTCCCCAGAAAGCTGCTGGAGTCTTAAAATGCTGCCAGGGCAGGACAGTCTGGTTGGAAATCCCTTCACTTATCAGCCAAAATGAAGGTCCCATCCTTGGGGGTGGGGGTAGAGGAGCAGGGGCCATAGCCATTCTTGGTGCTCCTCCACTCACCTGTCCAACACGTACATCAAGCATCCAGGACAGCCTCCGCCTTTGGGCACAGCGGTGAAATGACAAGGCTCCTCTTTTGTGGTGCTTTTGTAAATAAGCCAATTAGCCTGCCATTGTCAGCTGTGATATGTGGAAACAAGCCATGGAAGGGACAGGACAGGAAGGGAAGTGCACTTCATAGGGTGGAGGCACAAAGCTTTCCTGTGCTGAGACTACAGGCAAGAAACAACCTAACTTTCTGATGCGGGAGAAGAGGGAGCAGTAAACGCAGATGAGGAGAGGAGAGTTGAGCCAGGTGGTGGGGAGGAAGAGCAGTGATGTGTGTGGATCAAGGGGGATAGATGGGACATGGGGTCACAGGGCCTTACGGTGGGGGTTAGATTTGACCCCCATGGAAAACTGAATAGGTTATGTCTAGCACCTGGATCACTCTGGTGCTGTGTGGAGAATGAACAAGTTGGGAGGTAGCTACAGGAGAGAAGGTGAGAGAGTATTGATGGGGAGGGCCAGGGCAGTAAGAAACAGTCAGATTTGGGGCAATATGTTGAAGGAGGCAACAGGACCTTTCAAATCTGAGCCTTTCTCACCAACCAGGGAGGAACTGCAGAGGGGAGGCAGCAGGCTGAGCATGGAGCCCTGGGGTCTCCGGCATTTAGAGGTGGGAGGGGAGGGGACCAGGTGTAGAGCAGAGTAGTTGGCTAGTCCTGGTGCCCAGGAAATGGGAGTGAGAGTTTCTGCAGTGCTGAGTGAGAGGAGGACTCAGGTCCACCGGTGGCTCTGGCAAGACAGGCTCCTGGGGGTGTTGGTCATGTGGCTCTGGTCACACATTGGCGACACTCCTGGGTAGAGTGGGTTAGATTCTGTGCTGCTCTGGGTCTTTTGGGGAAGGAAGGCAGACAAATTGGGAACTAGCAGGAGGGAGATGGCTGTTGCACGTTTACACGGGAGCCAAGAAAGGGGGAGACAGAAGACATGGAGCAGGGGAGCCTCTGGGCACCCAGAGCTCCAGGACGGACTGGCTGGGATGGGCCATGAGGCTCAGGAGAGATGGAAGATACTGGGGTGGGGGAAAGTAGGGCTGGCAAGATGAATGGGCTTTAGTCTGATTGATTGGTTTGGGGTTCTCAGTGAAATAAGAAGGTCTCCACCTGAGAGGGAGGGGTGGGAGAAGTGGCAGCTTGAAGGAGAGAGAAGGGTACATGCTGTAGCTGGCCAAAAATAACCTCAAAGATGCCCATCCTCATCACTGGACCCTTCGGCTATGTTACCTTATGTGGCAAAAGAGAATCTGCAGCTGTGACGGAGTTGAGCATCTTGAAATAGGAAGACTATCCTGGATTATCTGGGTGGACCCAATGTAATCACAAATGTCCTCATGCAGAAAGAGGGAGGCAGGAGCTCAGAGTCAGAGGAGGAGATGTGATGACAGAAACAGAGGTAGGAGCGATGTGCTTTGGGGACAGAGGAAGGGGCCATGAGCCAAGGAATGCTGGCGGCCTGGAAAAACCTAGCAAAAGCAAGAAAACATTCTCCCCTAGAGTCTCCAGAAGGAACCAGCCTGGCCAACACCTTGATGTTATACTTCTGACCTCCAGAAATGTAAGAGAATAAAGTTCTGTTGTTTTAGCCACCCACTTTGAGGTGATTTGTCACTGCAGACCCAAGAAAGTCATACACAGGGTCTTCTTGGAGATTGGGAATGTGCCATCATCACCTCAGCTCTTCCCCTCTGTGCTCCCTAGCTGGTGTGCCTTTGACCCTCCCCACAGTGTACCCACCCCAAGCTGTTCAAGGCCAGGGGAAGGCCTGGTCCCTGTCCACTCCAGGCCTCAGGGATTCATGCAGATAAGCCATGTGGTTTTCTACATTATGATGGATTCTGGGCCAGTCTGGGGGAGAGGGGAAGGGCTCCAATAACCTCCTGGCCCCTGGGGAGCTCTCAGAAGGCAGAGGAAGCCCCAACACTAATGTATCCCATGCAAAGTGAGATGCACTTTGCACTACTGAAGACACACAGCAAACCGTGGGTCTGTGTGTGTGTGTTTGTGTGTGTGTGTGCGTGTGTGTGTGTGCGTGCATGTGTGTGTGTGTGTTGGGCAGGGCCAGAGCAATGAATTCTACCTTGGGTGAGAGGACAGGTCTAAGACAGGCCCAGAAGAACAGGTACAATACAGATAGAGGGAGGCAGACCAGCCCAGGAGATTGAAAGCCAGCAGTTGTTAAGCACCCACGGAATGCCGGGCACAGTACTGAATTTTCTATAAGGACCTTATTAAGTGGAGGCCGTTGGCAACCCCATTTCATGGGTTATCTAAGGTCACAATCTCAGTAAATGACAGACTGAAGACTTGAACAAGGTCTGTCCTGCCCCACAATCTGAGCACTGAGTGCTCCTATGGTCTGTCTCTCCAAAGACCTGTTTCTGGGTGCCCTGTGCACTTCAGGGAGAGAAGAGACCCCCGGTTGGAGGATGGGGACCAGAGCAGGCATGTGGCAGAAGATGAATCTAGACAGAACCTCTCAGACAGGCTGTGGTGACTGAAAGGCTAAGGGAGGCAGGAGGTGCCATGTGCTGGGGCTCCTGGGTGTCCAGCTCAATGGTGTCCTCAGCCTGGGGATAAATGAGAGGGGGTGGGGTCAAGGGGCACTATGGATGTCAGCAGGCAAGCAGACAAAGGGCTCCAGCCCTGAACTCCATGGGCATGAGCTCTGCAGGCTGGAAGGGAGGTCTACCATGACAGCTAGATGGGGACTCGAGGGTCTGAGCCCTTTATTTCACCTGCCAGTGCAGCTGACTCTGTGAGAACAATGGGCCAGGCCAGACAGCCATCAGTTTTTGACTGGGAACCCAGAAACCTGTATCTACCTCCTACCAGGTGGGCACGTGGCCAAGCTTCTTCCCTCTGGCTCAGCAGCTCCACTGGGCCGCCACGAAAACAGCTGTCCATGAGGCCTTCCCAAGGACCAGGTGCATCCCATCCCTCCTGTGTGCATTTCCTGGGGTGCCAAAGCATATTACCACAAACTGGGTAACTATAGAAACAACAGAAATTTCTCTTCTCACAGTTCTGGAAGCCAGAAGTCTGAAATCAAGTGTCTCTCTGTCTCTCAGCCCACTCTAAATTCAGAATGGTCTCATCTCGAGATTCTTAGCTAATCACATCTGCAAAGACCTTTTTCCAAATCAGGTCACTTTCTGAGATTCCAAATAGTTACAAATTTAGGGGACACTATCCAACCCACTATACCATCCTTTCAACAGTCCCATGAGGGAGGCCTGAGAATCCTACACTATGAATGAGGACATGGGCGCGGAAGGTGAAAAGACCTTCAGGGCAGAGCAGTGTCTCTAACTCCAGAACCCTAATACTCTCCCCTCCACTCCACAATGCCATCTATGTAAGAGATCCGCACACGATGCCAGATTGGGAGGCTGGGCCCTAAGGCGGATATGGTGGAGGTCAGGTTAGGCTTGGAGTCAGAATACGGGGGACCAGGTTGTGCTGTCTTATTTTAGGGTAGCTACTTTCCCTCTCTGGGCCTGTTTGCCCACCTCTAAAATTGGGCATTACAGAGAGAGGAAAGAAATGTTTACAATTCAAATATCCAACAGTGGACTCATACCTGGAATATGTAAAAATACACAAAGAGCCCCTAAAGGAAAAGACTACCCAACAGAAAAGTGAGAGGGCGGAATATCTTGAAGGGAAACTTTAGAGAAGATATCCAATGACAATAAACATATGAAAGTATATTTAACTTGTCATCAGGGACTTGCAAACCACCATAAGCTATCAAAATGAGAAAAGATGGAAAGTGCTAAGTTTTGGCGAGGATATAAACTCTCATCCAGGACTTCCTTGGTGATCCAGTGGTAAAAAATCTGCCTTCCAATGCAGGGGATGCGGGTTCAATCCCTGGTTGAGGAACTAAGATCCCAAATGCCGCGGGGCAACTAAGCCAGCGTGCCGTAACTAATGAGCTTGTGCACCTCAAGAGAACCCGCATGCCACAACTACAGAGCCCATGCACTCCGGAGCGCCATGCACAACAGCTAGAGAGAGAAAACCCACACACGACTAGAGGGAAGCCTGAGAACCACAACCAGAGAGAAACCAGAGCAGACAGCACACCATAACAAAAGATCCCACATGCCTCAGCAAAGATCCCTTGTGGTGAAACTAAGACACAACACACATGTACCAAAATGTTCATTGAAGCTCTATTTACAACAGCCAGGACATGGAAGCAACTTAAGTGTCCATCATCGGATGAATGGATAAAGAAGATGTGGCACATATATACAATGGAATATTATTCAGCCATAAAAAGAAACAAAATTGAGTTATTTGTACTGAGGTGGATGGACCTAGAGTCTCGTACAGAGTGAAGTAAGTCAGAAAGAGAAAAACAAATACCGTATGCTAACACATATATATGGAATCTAAGAAAAAAAAATGGTCATGAAGAACTTAGGGGCAAGACTGGAATAAAGACACAGACCTACTAGAGAATGGACTTGAGGATATGGGGAGGGGGAAGGGTAAGCTGTGACAAAGTGAGACAGTGGCATGGACATATATACACTACCAAAAGTAAAATAGATAGCTAGTGGGAAGCAGCCGCATAGCACAGGGAGATCAGCTCAGTGCTTTGTGACCACCTAGAGGGGTGGGATAGGGAGGGAGACGCAAGAGGGAAGAGATATGGGAACATATGTATATGTATAACTGATTCACTTTGTTATAAAGCAGAAACTAACACACCATTGTAAAGCCATTATACTCCAATAAAGATGTTAAAAAAAGAAAAAAGACATGACACAGTCAAAAAAAATAAGGAAAATAAATAAATAAATATTAAACTCTCATCCACTGCTGGAATGAGTGGAAATGGTGCAACCACTTTGGAGATGTTAGGAAATATCTGCCAAAGCTTAATATACACATACCTTTTAATTCAACAATTCTACTCAAGGGCTTCTGTGAAATAGAAGATAAAACATTTGGAAGTGAAAAGAAATGGAAAACTTGGAAACCTCTAAAATACCCATCAAGAGTAGAACTGATCATAGAATTCAATTCACACAATAGAGTCCTGTAGAGCAATGAGACTGAACAAGCTATAACTACATTTAAGAGTCTGGATGAATCTCACAAATATAAAGACACGAAAGATTGACAACTGGAAATAAATTCTATTTATGGAATATTCAGAATCTAATCTAACCTGTCAAAAGTGAAGGTGGTGGTTTCTGTTGGGTGTTGGTGATAGGAAGGAGGTGTGAGTGGGATCTCTGGGGTATTGGTCATGTCACTATGTGAAAGTTCATCCAACTTATGAAAACAGTATGAATATATTATTTTGTATGTATGTTATACTTCAATAAAAACTTTATAGTATGCCTCATAAAAAGATGCTGTTTGAGGGTGCTACCAGTAGATGCCCTTATGTGTAAGGGGCTTAGGGAAGGGCTATCCTGGGGGACACTGCCAAGGAATGGAGCCCAGGAAGACATGTGGAGAGAGGAAATGGGAAGTCCCAGTGAGCTCCACAAAGATAGTAGAGTCAACACAGCCCCTCTCCCAGGGAAACTGAGGCCCTGAGAACAGGCAAGGGAAGAACAGAAATGACCTTACTCACTTGGCAGATGGCCTTTCCTGTCGAGAAGTCCCCAGCACACAACATGTCCTCATGCACGGAGAAGTTCTTGCCTTTTCTAAGTCCGTATAATATATTACAAAACTTGTTCTCAATGAAGCCCACCTTACCTCCTGGAGATGGAAGGGTTCGAGCAGAGGTGCTGAGAGGATCAGGAGGAAATCAGTGAAGGGTGCTGTGGCTTAGCTACAGGCTACTCTGCCTTACTGTTCACCACTTCAACATGGAGTTTTCTCAGCACAGCTGAGCCTTCAGCACTGTTTCAGTCTTCTACCTATGCCTAGTAAACCCTCCTCCTTTTCTCAAACTTTTCCAAACTCATCCTATTCCCTCCACCTCCCTCATAGCAATAGACCACACCTCTCCTATTCCACAAAGGAAAAAGGCAAATCCCACCAACACATGCCACTCAGCGGTGCTTAGCAACCATTCACCAACCTACCTACCCTTTCACAAACCATCCCACTCACTCTCCATTTGTCTATCATTAACCTTTCCATCCATCCACTAATTCCTCCATCCATTTTCCTATCTTTCCTCTTTCCTCATGTCCCATTCATCCACTCACCCTTCCATCCATTTGCCCATTTACGCATCTTTTGATCCGTCTCCACTCACTCCATCTATCTCTGTCTACCATCCTTTCACCCACCCACCCATCTTCCCTTCCACCCATTCATCCTCCCACCTACGCCTCACCCATCCACCCTCTCATCCAATCACTCATTTATTCCTCTGTCCTTGTGTTCAGTATCTTTTAGACACTAATGATACACAGGAACATTCTTAGTTGGGGGAGACAGGGATACCGAGCAGGGGCCTGTGGGTCTCCTGGGCACAAAGCCTTTCTGTGTCCCCCATTTCTTTGATTACAGGAAATAGACTTCATTCAGCCTCCATGACCTTCTCTGAGTTCCACTGGGCAGATTCAAGGAGTTGTTAATTAGGGAAAGGAGGGGATGCGAGACCAGTGAGAAACATTCAAGAGAAACAACAGTGCAGCCTTGGGGCAAGGTCCTGGCTCCCCATCAACGGATACACAAAACAATATCTTTGAGTTGTTTTCTGATACTGAAACCCCCTCCAGGTGGGAGAAGTTAATGATTAACAATGGTATGCTGCCCACAAGCATGTAGACCCCAGACCAGTTGGAACCTGAAGGTCGATGATGCTGACTCTTACCTACCTCACAACCACCTCATCAGAAGAATGTCTAAGGGCTGATCATGCATCTTTGAACCATTACTTTAAAACTTCTCACTATCCTCTCCAAGGAGACACACAGTTTTTCGAGGCAGGAGCCTGCTGTGTCCCCCTTTGCCTCGCAAAGTAAGAAAGCTATCCTTTTCTACTTCACCCAAAACTCTGTCTCCGAGATTTGATTTAGCGCCTTCAACAGGGTAAATGAAGTAAATAAGACAAATTGTTTTAGATCTAAGAAGTGGTGTAAAGGAAGTAAAACAGGGAGATGTGCTATTACAGGTTGCCTGTTGTAGCTCATACGATCAAGTAAAACTCCTCACAGGAGCAGCTGAGTTGTACATGTAAAGAAATGAGTCATGTCAAGGTTAGCAGGGAGAGCAAGCGAGGCCACGGAGGCAGCCAAGGTGGAGGCCCTGAGGTGGTGATGGCCTTGGCATATTCAAGCAGGAAGGAGGCCTGCTGGCTGGGATGGTGTGGGTGAGGGATGTAGTAGGAGATGAGCAGAGAGGAGTAGGGGCCAACATTACGCAGGGCCTGAGAGCCAAGGTAGGGAGTTTCGACTTTTTTCTAGGTATAAATGAGAAGGCACTGAGGGTAATGAGCAGGGAACTGGCATGACTCCTGCTTTAAAGCAAACACCCAGACAGCTATGTGGAGACTAAAGTATAGCACAAAGGGTGAGATCTTGGAAACCTGTCTGGAGGTCCAGGCAAGAAATGATGGTCTATAGGACCAGGGTGGCAGCAGTGGGGTACCTACCAGGCGCCTGGCCGTGCCCAGGCCACAGGCTGGGATATTAAAACAAGAAAGACAGGGTTTCTGTCCTCAAGGAGTAACAGTGTGTGTGTGTGTCTGTGTGTGTCTGTGTGTGTCTGTGTGTGTCTGTGTCTGTGTGTGAGAAATGTGGTGTATGTGTGGTGTGTATGTGTTGTATATGTGGTGTGAGAATGCTGGGAACGTGATTGTTTGTCCTATGATTAGGGACTGTTCCTGACACACTACTAGGCAATGGCCAGGGATGCTGGCACATCCCACCCAATGAAGACAGGCTCTGTTCAAAACGCCTGTAGCACCTCTGTTGAGAAACACGGTACCAAATTATGACCCTACAAATAATTAAAATATCTATTCTTTTTCCTCTTAATTTTGCACCATAAGCATTTCCCCCAACCATAAACACTCCTTTCTTTAATAAAGACACTTGCTCATAAGTCTTTGCCTACATTTCTCCTTTTCAATTTTAAAAAAGATACTTATTTTCCTGTGTTATTCAGTTCACCTAATAAGCTTACAAAGTAGATAGCTGAGCTGGGTTGGGAGAAGAGCAAAGTGAGGTTCAGAGAGTGAAACACACTTAAGTCATAATAATTTTAACTTGCTCATGCAGGCTCAGAGGTCAGAAGTCGTACATGTGTTTTCATTCCACTTTTCCCAAGCTCCTCTTATGGCAATGGGAAATCAGGGTGTTTGTCAGTGGTCTGGAATGGGCCAGGCTACGTCCAGGCTACTGTAGATCTTCCCCATCACCTTGGGTTTCCCACACACTGTGGAGACTCCCCTGCCACCTACAATAGAGACACTAGTAGTACCCCAAATGCCACTACCAGGAAGGCCCTCTCCACTTCATAGATGGGAAAACAAGGCCAAGCGTCCAGTGGCCTAGCCAAAATGACAGTGCTACCAGGACTCTGCCTTCACTGGCTGCCCCTGAGAATTGGACAGAGCAAGCCCTGTGGGGATGAGGACCCAGAGGTCTGGTGGGATGGGGCAAGGGAGGACCAAAGGTAGCCACAGCAGCTCACAGCAGCATCTCCAGGAAGAAGAACATCCCCGAGTGAGGCTGCCAAGGGCTGGGCACGTCACAGACCTTATTTCCCTCAACTAGCACACCTCAGTGCCTACTCTTATAGATCAAAGAACTAAAGGTCTCAGAATTTGCCAACATCACTTGCTCAAGATCATGACTTCTAAGGGCCTGTGCCTCCTTCATGTCACCCCAGTGCCTTAGGGAGGGAGATTTGCAGGCAGTAGTCTGTGCTGCTCTGTGAGCTGGGGAAAGTCACTCCCCACCTCTGACTCAGGGTTCTACATTTCTAAAAGAAGAGGGAGTGGGCTAATGAAGACAGCCCTGGCTCTAGGACTCACACCTCGGAGGGCAGGGGCTGTGCCCAGGCCCCATGAGAGCAGGTATCTTGGTCTAGGGCCTGTGCTCCTAGGGCCTCACAGAGGGGAATGAGACCTGCGGCCTTGGACTCAGGGCCACTCATTCATCAGTCCTGGTGCTTTCCTCCACCCAGCCACCCAGCCTCAGGATCAGACCCTGCTATGTCCCCACTTCCACAGTCCCACAGAAGTCCTGGGGCACTTCCCACCCAGAGGATGCACAGTGGGGAGTCGGTGACCCACCTGGGTTGAGGGGGTCTCTGGGCTGCCTGGTTGTTGGCCAGGGCAGAGAAAAGATGAAAGTCAGTGACTCAGGGCACCCAGGTCCTGGTCATAGCCGGCCCCTCAGGCCCTGCAGTTTAGGCCGTCTCAGCCTTCAACAGAGGCCCCAACGCACCTGTGGCTCCCGGGGCCAACCGTTGCGCTTCTGGAGTCGGAGCGCTGCCCTCCAGCACACCCCCGCGCCTGGAGCCCAGCCGGGGTCGGCAGTGGCCGTGGCCGGGGATTCTCACAGCTCCAGGGTGGCCACGGGCAGCAGCAGCAGCCAAAGAAAGGCCACAGGCTGGCTTCGGCCTTGGGCGATCTACGCCTCTGCACCCATTGCCAGGGTTGCTGACTCCGGCCTGACCCTACCCTGGCCCTGCCTGACCTTGCCCTGACCCCGCCTCAGCCCAGCCCTGATCCCACCCTGACCTTCTTAATAACCTTTTAAACAACTCTACTAAGATATAATTTATATACCATGAAGTTCACTTATTATTATACAAGGGACAATTCAATGATTTTCTGTACATTATTAAAAATTTATTTTTTTTTTATGTTTAAATAGACTTGTTTAGATTTATGAAAAAGTTGCAAAGACAGTACAGAGTCCCAATATCCCCTTCACCCGCTCTCCCCTAATGTTAGGATCTTACATTACTATGGCATATTTAGCACAACTAGTGAGCCAATATTGAGACATTAATGTTAAGTGAAGTCCATTCTTTCTTGTTTTAAATTTTTTTAAGTTTAAGGTGTAGAGCATAATGATTTGACTTCCATGCATCATGAAATGATCATCAGAATAAATTTAGTGAACATCCATCATCCCACATAGATACAAAATTAAATAGAAAAAAATGTTTTCCTGTGAGGAGAACTCTTGGGATTTACTCTATCGACTGTCATGTATAACATACAGCAGTGTTAATTATATTTATCATGTTGTCCATTACACCGCTAGTAATTATTTATCTTATAACTGGGAGTCTGTACCTTTGACTACAGCTAACCAATTCCCCCTCCCCCAATCTCCCACCTCTGGTAACCACAAATCTGATCTCTTTTCCCATGAATTTGTTTGTTTGTATTTGAAATATAATTGACCTACAATGCTATGTTAGTTCCTGTTACATAACATAGTGATTGGTTATTTCTATACATTTCAAAATGATAAATACAGTTATGATATGTCACCATACAAAGATATTACATAATTATTCACTATATTTCCCACACTGTACATTTCATACTCATTTATTTTGCAACTCAAACTTTGTACCTCTTAATCTACCTCACCTGTTGCTTTCTTCCCCTCAACACTCTCCCTTCTGGCAAGCACCTGTTTGTTCTCTGTATCTATAACTCTGTCTCTGTTTTGTTATGTTTATCCATTTGTTTTCTTTTTTAGATTGCACACACAAGTGTAATCATACAGTACTTGCCTTTGTCTGACTTACTTCACTTAACATAATACCCTCTAGGTCCATCCATGTTGTCGCAAAGGGAAAGATTTCCTTCTTTATCAGATGTGTGATTTGCAAGATTTTCTCCAAGTCTGTAGCTTTTTTCTGTTTGTATACATCTTTAATTTCTCTCAGCAATACTGTGTAGTTTTCAGTGTACAGATCTTGCACCACTTTATTAAATTTCTTTCTAAGTATTTTATTCTTTTCCATGCTACTGTGAATGAAATTATTTTGTTAATTTCCATTTCATATTTTTGTACCTAGTATATAGAAATGCAATTTATTTTTATAAGAAATTGTTGCTTCCTCTGACCTTCCTAAACTTGTTTATACATTCTAGTCTGTTTTGTTTTATTTTGTTTTGGTAGTTTCCTTGGGGTTTTCCAACACATAGGATCATGTCCTCTGCAATAAAAGTTCTAATTCTACCATTTAAATTTGCGTGCCTTTAATTTCTTCTCTCCTACCTTCTTTCTTTTTCCCTTCCTTCCTTCCTTCCTTTTCCTTCCTTCCTTACTTCCTTTCTTTCCTCCACTTCTTAGAGACTACATTTATAAGGACCGTCCTTTTTAAATATGGTCTATCAATCTTTGTCTTTAACGTTGTTTCATCTATTCACATTTAATGTGATTATTGATATGGTTGGAACTACATTTTCCACTTTGCTATTTGTTTTCTGTATGTCTCTTATCTTTCCCCACACTTTTGAGACAGGCTGGGACCTGGGACCCTTTGCTGCAGTGCTACAGCAGATTTCTGTAAATTGGTGTATGCATGGGTGAGAGTCCCACCTGTGGGTTAGATTTCTACAGATGACATACAACTGTCTGGTTTCCAGGCTTGATCACCCCGGTGGGCAGTGGACAGGGTGCAACCTCCTTCAGTGGCCCTTTCTGAAAGCTTGCAAGTTGGTGCCTGAAAAGGCAACTGCAGGGGGCAGGTTGAAACGGCAATCTCTCTCTTTCTCTTTCTCTTTTTCAGTCTTTTCTGTCCCTCCTCCCTTTACCTCTCCCTTGGTCCTTATACCTGCACTCCCATCCCCTTTATCCTGAAAACTTCTTATTTGTGTCTAATTTTTTGTCATTGGTATCTTTGTTTTATGAGTTTTGTCTGTCCAACCACTCCTACAAGTGTCTGCCAACATTGTGGGCATGGTGGAGCACTTAAGCCTTGAAATACAAATGGATCCCACATTGTCTGAGACTCGACTCCAGCCCTGGGTTACTTAGTGGGATTTTAAAGAACAAAAAAAGAAGAGAGGGCTTTCACTTCTCTCCTCTGCCTTTGCAATGTAACTATTCTGCCTGGACTCTCAGGGCCTCCCTGATCCATCTGTAGTCCCCCAGACTGAGGGAAAAAAAGAGCCCTTTTTAAATTCAAGCAAGAAAACTGAGATCTCTGATTATGTAAAAATTAACTTGTCTAGCTTAAGCTTGTGGGTTTAATTACTACAGACCTCTGCGTATTATCAACATTAAGTATAATACTTCTATTGTACCTACGCTTACTGGAAGTCAGTAAGTTCGTATTGTTTCTGAGATAAAATCTACTATCAAGGAAAATAACCTGATAGGATTAAACTTTTAAGTTAATATAACTGGATAAAAGTTTTTAGTAAACTCTATGGGAATAATCATGTTTTCAAAATGTTCATTTAGAATAGTCCTGCCAGATTTTGGTAACTTGAAACTAAATTAAGTTAAATGATAGGAATCCATCGAGTATCCAGGCCATTTCAAATAAGATGAAATATTGGAACCGTATTTGCTAAACAGGCCTAAATTTACCTACTTTTGTTTCCTTGTGAGAGGGAAACAGGATGTTTGGATTTATTAGACACATACCTTGCATCACATTAAGGAAAGAAATTGTGCTTTGGGAAGATACATGGGATCTTCCCAACAGGTTATGGGATATTCCAATCAGGGAATGCTAATGTAAAAGACAGTTCATGGTGGCTTAAGGAAAGTAGGATGTGTGCTTTCAGAAGAGAAGGTATGAGGAACGGAAATGTATTTTGTTAGAGGGAAAAATGTGATTTTGTCCTACAGCTGGTTATTTCTGAACAGAAAAAAGAAGGGACAAAATGCAGCTACAGAAAGTTGCAGAAGATTTGTGGAAACGGAACATTGAGAAAAGAATTTTGTATGTGGTTGGGATTTTCTAAGGTTGGATTAACTTTAATTAGGTAACTGGGTCTTATCAAGAGTAGGCTGATATAAGACTGGATTTGGTTTCTTTCTCTCATAAGAAAACACAACGTTTTCTGGGAATGCTCCTTTTGATAATAGATTGTGTGAGTTTCTGTGACTTTAAGTGAGCTGTATTTACTTTTGAAATCTTTTTCTTTTTCCACCTTTGCTCAAGGAATCACAGCAGCCTATGATTCTATTTGACTGGGTGTTTTAAAAGTTCTGGAAATGTTTGACAGATTTCCCAAATATCAAATTCTAATTGAAATTCTTTTGACTTCAGTTAATTTTGGGATGCTTCATGGGGCCCCTGGAGCCTCCAAACAGAGATCCGAAACTAATTGTGTTCACTTGGTATGTTAAATTACATGGGAAACTGTCCAAACTCATTGTTGCCTGTGTCAGATGGAATCATCCGGCTCTCCCCAGTTTTCTCCTAGCTGCCAAACAGATAAGGGAAAGGGTTTTGCGTTGTTCTGCTCTCTAGTCTCTCACCTTATTCTATGTCCAAAAAAACAATCCCCTGTGGGAATACTCCCAATGTAGGCCCTTAGGTCCTGACCCCCCTGGCATTTCCCATTGCACCCAACTCCAATTCCTCCAGGAGTTCCTTTTTCACACCTCTAGGACCCCTTTCGCTCAAGGCCTTGGCAGCCCATACCTTGTTACAGACTACCTATTGGATGGCCACTTCCAAGCAGCCCACATCCTAGGCTTTAGAGATGCTCAAACTCAAGGAATACCCCCAGCATAGGGAAATATTATAGGAAAAAAGCCTCCTGGTAGACGTCTCTGGGACACTGGACTTCATTTCTAGGAGCACTTTTTCACGGTTCCATGTTATTCAACATGGGATGATCCTCTTCTAAGCCAGAAGAAACACCTCTGGAGCATATCCTTAAAAATAGGAAATTTTCGGGCTTCCCTGGCGGCGCAGTGGTTGAGAGTCCGCCTGCCGATGCGGGGGACGTGGGTTCGTGCCCCGGTCCGGGAGGATCCCACATGCCGCGGAGCGGCTGGGCACGTGAGCCATGGCTGCTGAGCCTGCGCGTCTGGAGCCTGTGCTCCGCAACGGGAGAGGCCACAGCAGTGAGGGGCCCACGTACCGCAAAAAATAAATAAATAAATAAAATTGGAAATTTTCAAAAGAGATGGGTTGAAAAGGGAAAAACTTAAACTCTATTGTAACATTGCCTGGGCCTTGTATAAGTTGGGGAATGGAGAAAAATGGCCTGAAAATGGGTCTCTGTAATATCGTCTTGCAATTGGATCTCTACTGTTGCAGGACAGAAAAATGGACTGAAGTTCCCTATGTTCAAGCCTTCATGGTCCTGGGAATTGACTGGCGGTCCAGGGGTTAGGACTCTGAGTTGTCACTGCTGAGGGCCTGTGTTCGATCCCAGGTCGGGGAACTAAAATCCCACAAACCACGTGGGGCTGCCCAGAAAAAAAAAAAAACCTTTCACATGGCAAAAAAATATCGTAAGTAACATCAAAAGACAAATGATTGGAAGAAAAGTATATCACCTTATAAATCAATATCTTTCACAGTTGAAGGGTTAATATCCCCACTTTATAAGAACTTTTAAAAATCAAGAAGAAAATACCAGATGTCCTATAGAAAAATGGACACAAGACATGATCAGACAGTTTACCAAAAGAGGTATAAAGAAATGAAAAGATGTTCAGCTTCACTCATGATAAGAGAAATGCAAATTATAACTACATTGAGATAACCATTTCTCACTCATCAGCTTGACAAAAATTCAAAAGCTTGACAGTACTCTGTATTAGTGAGGCTGTTAGGAAGTAGACATTTTAATATATTGTTGGTGGGAATGCAGAATGGTAGAAGCCTTTTAGAGGAGAACTGGCCAATATTTAAACTGTATACACATACATACCTATTGACACAGCAAGCACACTTCTAAGAATCTAAAGAGTCACTTGCAATTTTATGAATATACACATGCACATGGTTCTTTTTCACAGCATTATTTACAGTTGCAAAATATTGAAAATGGCTTGAATGTTTAAGCATAGGAGGCTCTATCAACTGCAGCATATACACAATGGAATAAAACACATGTGAGAAAAAGTCTGAGAAAGAAGATATTAATGAAATATTATGGAGAAAATGTTATGAAGTGAAAAGAGAAAAGGGAAAAAAGCATATATAGTTTGTTACCTCTTGTGTCAGAAAGAAGGAAAAATAATGAACATAGTATTTGACTATATATCCTCAGTCTTGGGCAGTTTATTTTTATATGTATGCTAGAATTACAAAGAAATCTTTAACTCTTTAGTAGGTTTGTTTCTTACAGCAGTGTGGTGAAGCAGTTTTGAAACTGTTTTGGATGCATTATAGGATTCAGCAAATGAGTACCTATGTCTATGTTGTTGGGAGCCTGGGTTCTCACTGTGGAAGAGAAGTCATACAAATATGGAATGGGACAAAGCAGGGAAGAATCCCATGAGGATGAGCAGGAATTGGAAGTATTGGTGTGAACTTAAGATTTGGTAAGGTCTGTATACGTGTGTCTGTACATGCTTATGTGCCCATGCATATTTGTATGCATATATATTTATATATGTGTGTATATACCCATGTATTTTCTATGTCTGTCCACTGAAAAGTCCAAGAAGAATGCTTCAGTAGCAGTGAGCACATCCAGCATCCAGATCTTAGTCTCCAACACCATTTTCCATTAGTGGAAACCCTGGCTTCTTGGCTTACTGGCTGCTTCCAGGGTTAGAATAGGGTAAGTACAAGATGATTCTGGATCCAGAAAGTAAAACATGATAAAAATCATGTTGGAGGATAACACTAGGACTGGGGAGACAGTTTGAAGGGATTCCCACCAACTGGTCAAATCTGGGATGATTTGAGCACCAAACTACTTGGGTACACTTATAAACCACTGGGAAGAAAAAGAGAAACTTACAAGTCAATAAAAATAAATATATAAGTCAATGAAGTCTATTGTTTACAGTAGAATGTCAATAGCAACTGGTAACTTCACTTTTTCCTACTCATATCAACAGCTTACACAATCATAGTACATTTATTAAAGCTAAGAAAGTAACCTTGGGACATCACTATTAGGAACTGCACATTGTATTCAGATTTTCCACTATTGTCCTTTTTATGATCTAGGATCCAGTCTAGGATGTGACACTGCATTTAGTCATCATGTCTCTTTAGTGTCCTCAAATCTGTGACAGTTTCACTGTTTCTGTCTTTCATTGAAAAGAGCTAGTCAGTTATTTTATTGAATGCCCCTCAATTTGGGACTGTCTGAAGCTTTCTCATTAGACTTGCATCATGGACTTTTTGCAAGAATACCACAGAAATGAAGTGTATCATATCAAGGGGTACATGATGCCAACATGATTTATTCATGGTGATGTTAACCTTGATCACTTGATAAAAGTAGTGTTGGACAGTTTTCTCCACTACAAAATCAACCATTTTTCTCTTTGCATACCCTGTTCATTAAAAGTAATTAATAAGTGTAGCTCATACTCCTAGGGAGGGCAATTAAGCTCTACTTCCTGGATAATGGACCTTGTGATTAGAATAACAACACAGTGACAGTGCTTCTTACACTCCCCCACCCTACATAAGGGAGTGGCCCAGTATTTCCTGGATCCCAAACTAGCAAAAGACAGCCCAAATAGGCTCATTCCTCCCTGGATGGAACGGAAGTCCTGCTGACAACACCAGGTGAGCCCAGCAGCACCAGCAGGTGGTATCAATTAGGACCCCTGATAACAGTAAGTGGTGAAGGGAAGTGCTCTCTTTTCTCACAGGACTGACACTCCCCTCCTCTCAACTAGAGGCACTAGGTAGTTGGCTGGTAGCAGCCAGGGCAATTCTGCCAAAGAAATACCTGTGCCACAAAGTGTTCTTTATCCCCACATACCTGAGACTCCCCATCTACATGCAAGGCACCTGGCAGCTAGGCACCAGCAAGGACATGTCCCCTCTCCCCCACCTTAAATTGCCCAGCCCAGAAAGAGATTCCCCTCCCCTACTGAAAGATACCAGGTGGCCAAGAGACAGTGGGAAGGGGGACCCTGATACATCAGTAGCTCAGCCAGTGAAACTTTTCCTATTTTGGGCCACAGCATCCCCTACTTAGAGACACAAAGAAGCCTGTTTTGGGAGGTTCCATCCACACACTCCAAAAACAACAGCAGGGAAAAGTGGGGGCAAAAGTGTTACCAAATAAACCAAACAGATTCGAAGTATCACAAGAGTTTTGAAAACTGTCATTGGAACAAACACAGCCCACAGTGCTAGGCCAGGATCTGGGGGCCAAACCTAAAGACAGAATGACTTCCTGCTAAAATGAAAGATTTAAACAAGATGCAGAGTCCTTTAACATCACAGCTAAATGTTAAGGATACAATAGAAAATTACCCATCATGCCAAGAACCAGGAATCACAAATTAGAAGAGACAATCACCTGACACCAATACTGAGATGGGACAGTAAAGCAGCCATCATAAAAATGCTTCAAGCAATTGTAAGTTCTCTTGAAACAAAGGAAAAAGTACAAAGTTTCAACAAAAAGAAGGTATACAACAAGTGAGGGGGAAATGATACAACTAAAAATTAGAAAATTTAAAACTCATTGGAGTGGGTTGATGGTAGAGTTGATATGACAGAAAATGGAATCAGATAATTTGAGGACAGGTCAATAGAACTTAGCAAATCTGAACAACAGAGAGTAAAAGGACTGGGATAAAAAAAGAATCTCTAGGACAAGAATAAAAAAGCTAACATTTATGTTATCAGAGTCCCAGAAAGAGAGAATGGGACTGAAAAACTATTTAAATAAAAAATATCTGAAAACTTCCCATATTTGGCAAAAGACCTAAGTGTGCAGATTCAAGAAACCAAGTGACTATTAAATAAATCCTAATATATTCACACTAAGACATCATATTTAAAATTATGAAAACTAAAAACAAAACAAATACTGAAAGCAGCCAGAAAGAAATGACTCATTACCCATGGGGGAGCAGGGAACACACCAGTTCAGATGACAGCACATACCATATGAAACGTTGGAACTCACAAGGAGATGGCACGATCTTTTTCTTCAAGTGCTGAAAGAAAAGACTGTCAACTGATGAATGTGCATCTGGCAAGACTATTCTTTAGTAATGAAGTGCAATGAACATGTTTTTAGATGGAAGTAAACTGAAAGAATTTGTTGCTAGCAGACCTACCCTTAAACAATGTCTAAAGGAAGTTCTTCAAATGGAAGTAAATGATAAAAGAAGAAATACTGGAGCATTAGGAAGGAGGAAAGAATGAAAAGAACACAAATATGAGTATATACAATAGATTATCCTTCTACCCACAAGATCTTAAAATCACATGTGATAACTGAAGCAAAAATGATAATACTGATACTCTAGAAAATTATATTTTAAAATGGGAAAGATAAAGGGACCTAAATGAAGTAATGTTTTCACACTTAACTACAAGTGGTAATATACCGTGATAAGGCACATATGTATATTGTAATACTCACAGCAACCACTAAGAAAACTACAATGAGATGCACTAAAAACATTACGAATGAATCCAAATAGAATCTTAAATAATAAACCAATAACCCACAGAAAAACAGGAAAGAAGTAACAGAAAAATGAGAACCAGAGGAAACACATGTAAAATAAATAATCAAATGGCTAACTTAAGCCTGCACATATCAGTAAGTAACAGTTCTAATTACACCCTTCAAAAGAGAGATTGTGAGGGTGGATTAAAAATCGTAAGTATATGCTGTTTATTAAAGTCAATGACATAGGTAGATTGAAAGCAAAAGAGTGGAAAAACACATATCATGCAATCAATTTTAAAAATCAGGAGTATACTAAAGTAGATTTCACAGCAAAGAAATTTATTAGAGACAACAAGGGACATTACTTAATAATCATGAATCAATCCACAAGGAAGATGTAACATTCCTATAGGTATATGAACCAAATGACAGAATGCATGAAGCAAAACTTGATAGAGTAGATAGAGAAACTGAGAAAATTTATTACTATTGACAATTGTTGGTATTGTTTTATCAACTGACAGAACTACTGGAACAAAAATCAACAAGGATGTAGCAGTCCTGAACTCCATGATCAAACGCCAGGATCTAATTGATACACACACACACACACACACACACACACACACACACACACATACACATATATCATTCCACCCAAGAACAGCAGAATACATGTTTGTTTTTCCATCACCCATGAAACACTCACCAAGACAGTCCATATACTGGGCCATAAAACACACTTCACAGGACTTCCGGCAAGATGGCGGAAGAGTAAGACGCGGAGATCACCTTCCTCCCCACAGATACACCAGAAATACATCTACACGTGGAACAACTCCTACAGAACACCTACTGAACGCTGGCAGAAGACCTCAGACCTCCCAAAAGGCAAGAAACCCCCCACGTACCTGGGTAGGGCAAAAGAAAAAAGAATTAACAGAGACAAAAGGATAGGAATGGGCCCTGCACCAGTGGGAGGGAGCTGTGAAGGAGGAAAGGTTTCCACACACTAGGAAGCCCCTTTGCGGGTGGAGACTGTGGGTGGTGGAGGGGAAAAGCTTCGGAGCTGCGGAAGAGAGCACAGCAACAGGGTTGCGGGGGGCAAAGCAGAGAGATTCCCGCACAGAGGATCGGTGCCGAACGGCACTCACCAGCCCGAGAGGCTTGTCTGTTCCCCCGCCGGGGCGGGTGGGGCTAGGAGCTGAGGCTCGGGCTTTGGTCGAAGCGCAGGGAGAGGACTGGGGCTGGCGGCGTGAACACAGCCTTCAGGGGGTTAGTGCGCCACGGCTGGACGAGAGGGAGTCCGGGGAAAAGTCTGGACCTGCCGAAGAGGCAAGAGACTTTTTCTTCCCTCTTTGTCTCCTGGTGCACGAGGAGAGGGGATTAGGAAAGCTGCTTAGAGGAGCTCCACAGACGGACGCGAGCCGCGGCTAAAAGTGTGGACCCCAGAGACGGGCATGAGATGCTAAGGCTGCTGCTGCCGCCACCAAGAAGCCTGTGTGCGAGCACAGGTCACTATCCACACCCCACTTCCAGGGAGCCTGTGCAGCTCGCCACTGCCAGGGTCCCGTGATCCAGGGAAAACTCCCCCGGGAGAACGCACGACGCGCCTCAGGCTGGTGCAACGTCATGCTGGCCTCTGCCGCCGCAGGCTCGCCCCACACTCCGTGCCCCTCCCTACCCCCGGCCTGAGTGAGCCAGAGCCCCCGAATCAGCGGCTCCTTTAACCCCGTCCTGTCTGAGCGAAGAACAGACGCCCTCCAGCGACCTACACGCAGAGGCAGGGCCAAATCCAAAGCTGAGCCCCTGTGAGCAGTGAGAACAAAGAAGAGAAAGGGAAATCTCTCCCAGCAGCCTCAGAAGCAGCGGATTAAAGCTCCACAATCAACTTGGTGTACCCTGCATCTGTGGAATACCGGAATAGACAAGGAATGATCCCAAATTGACGAGGTGGACTTTGAGAGCAAGATTTATAACTTTTTTCCCCTTTTCCTCTTTTTGTCAGTGTGTATGTGTATGCTTCTGTGTGAGATTTTGTCTGTATAGCTTTGCTTCCACCATTTGTCCCCGGGTTCTGTCTGTCTGTTTTTTTTTTTCTCTTAACAATTACTTTTTTATTTTAATAACTTTATTATATTTTATCTTACTTTATTTTATTTTACTTTACTTTATCTTCTTTCTTTCTTTCTTTTTTCCTTGCTTCTCTCCTTCCTTCCTTCCGTCCTCCCTCCCTCCCTCCATTCTTTCTTTCTTTCTTTCCTTCTTTCTTTCTTTCTTTCTTTCTTTCTTTCTTTCTTTCTACTTCTACTAATTCATTATTTCTACTTTTGCTCTTTTCTTCTGAGCCGTGTAGATAAAAGGCTCTTGGTGCTCCAGCCAGGAGTCAGGGCTGTGCCTCTGAGGTGGGAGAGCCAACTTCAGGACATTGGTCCACAAGAGACCTCCCAGCTCCACATAATATGAAATGGTGAAAATCTCCCAGAGATCTCCATCTCAACACCAGCACCCAGCTTCACTCAGCGACCAGCAAATTACAGTGCTGGACATCCTATGCCAAACAACTAGCAAGACAGGAACACAACCCCACCCATTATCAGAGAGACTGCCTAAAATCATAATAAGTCCACAGACACCCCAAAACACACCACCAGATGTGGACCTGCCCACCAGAGAGACAAGATCCAGCCTCATCCAGCAGAACACAGGCACTAGTCCCCTCCACCAGGAAGCCTACACAACCCACTGAACCAACCTTAGCCACTGGGGACAGACACCAAAAACAACGGGAACTATGAACCTGCAGCCTGCAAAAAGGAGACGCCAAACACAGTAAGACAAGCAATTTGAGAAGACAGAAAAACACACAGCAGATGAAGGAGCAAGATAAAAACCCACCAGACCTAAAAAATGAAGAGGAAATAGGCAGTCTACCTGAAAAAGAATTCAGAATAATGATAGTAAAGATGATCCAAAATCTTGGCAATAGAATAGACAAAATGCAAGAAACATTTTAAAAGGAACTAGAAGAACTGAAGATGAAACAAACAATGATGAACAACACAATAAGTGAAATGAAAAAATACTCCAGATGGGATCAATAGCAGAATAACTGAGGCAGAAGAATGGATAAGTGACCTGGAAGATAAAATAGTGAAATAACTACTGCAGAGCAGAATAAAGAAAAAAGAATGAAAAGAACTGAGGACAGTCTCAGAGACCTCTGGGACAACATTAAACGCACCAACATGCAAATTATAGGGGTTCCAGAACAAGAAGAGAAAAAGAAAGGGACTGAGAAAATATTTGAAGAGATTATAGTTGAAAACTTCCCTAATATGGGAAAGGAAATAGCTAATCAAGTCCAGGAAGCACAGAGAGTCCCATACAGGATAAATCCAAGGAGAAATATGCCAAGACACATACTAATCAAGCTGTCAAAAATTAAATACAAAGAAAGCATATTAAAAGCAGCAAAGGAAAAGCAACACATAACACACAAGGGAATCCCCATAAGGTTAACAGCTGATCTTTCAGCAGAAACTCTGCAAGCCAGAAGGGAGTGACAGGACATATTTAAAGTGATGAAGGAGAAAAACCTGCAACCAAGATTACTCTTCCCAGCAAAGATCTCATTCAGATTTGATGGAGAAATGAAGACCTTTACAGACAAGCAAAAGCTGAGAGAGTTCAGCACCACCAAAACAGCTTTACAACAAATGCTAAAGGAACTTCTCTAGGCAAGAAACACAAGAGAAGGAAAAGACCTACAATAACAAACCCAAAACAATTAAGAAAATAGTAATAGGAACATACATATTGATAATTACCTTAAATGTAAATGGATTAAATGCTCCCACCAACAGACACAGGGTGGCTGAATGGATACAAAAACAAGACCCATATATATGCTGTCTACAAGAGACCCACTTCAGACCTAGGGACACATACAGACTTCAAGTGAGGGGATGGCAAAAGATATTCCATGCAAATGGAAATCAAAAGAAAGCTGGATAGCAATTCTCATATCAGACAACATAGACTTTAAAATAAAGATTATTAGAAGAGACAAAGAAGGACACTTCATAATGATCAAGGGATCGATCCAAGAAGAAGATATAACAATTGTAAATATTTCTGCACCCAACATAGGAGCATCTCAATACATAAGGCAAATACTAACAGCCATAAAAGGGGAAATCGACAGTAACACAATCATAGTAGGGGACTTTAACACCCCACTTTCACCAATGGACAGATCATCCAAAATGAAAATAAGTAAGGAAACACAAGCTTTAAATGATACATTAAACAAGGTGGACTTAATTGATATTTATAGGACATTCCATCCAAAAACAACAGAATACACATTTTTCTCAAGTGCTCATGGAACATTCTCCAGGATAGATCATATCTTGGGTCACAAATCAAGCCTTGGTAAATTTAAGAAAATTGAAATCATATCAAGTATCTTTTCTGACTACAGCACTATGAGACTAGATATCAATTACAGGTAAAGATCTGTAAAAAATACAAACACATGGAGGCTAAACAATACACTAGTTAATAACGAAGTGATCACTGAAGAAATCAAAGAGGAAATCAAAAAATACCTAGAAACAAATGACAATGGGGACACGACGACCCAAAACCTATGGGATGCGGCAAAAGCAGTTCTAAGTGGGAAGTTTATAGCAATACAATCCTACCTTAAGAAACAGGAAACATCTCAAACAAACAACCTAACCTTGCACCTAAAGCAGTTAGAGAACAAAGAACAAAAAATCCCCAAAGTTAGCAGAAGGAAAGAAATCATAAAGATCAGACCACAAATAAATGAAAAAGAAATGAAGGAAACGATAGCAAAAATCAATAAAACTAAAAGCTGGTTCTTTGAGAAGATAAACAAAATAGATAAACCATTAGCCAGACTCATCACAAAAAAAAGGGATAAGACTCAAGTCAATAAAATTAGAAATGAAAAAGGGGAAATCACAACTGACACTGCAGAAATACAGAGGATTATAAGCGATTACTACAAACCAATTACAATTACTACAAACCAATTTGCATCTGTGGTTAAATTACTACAATTACTACAAACCAATTACTACAAACCAATATGCCAATTAAATGGACAACCTGAAAGAAATGGACAAATTGTTAGAAAGGTATAACCTTCCAAGAGTGAACCAGGAAGAAATAGAATATATGAACAGAAGAATCACAAGTAATGAAATTGAAACTGTGACTAAAAGTCTTGCAACAAACAAAAGTCCAGGGCCAGATGGCTTCACAGGTGAATTCTATCAAACATTTAGAAAAGAGCTAACACCCATCCTTCTAAAACTCTTCCAAAAAATTTCAGAGGAAGAAAAACTCCCTCACTCATTCTATGAGGCCACCATAACCATGATACCAAAACCAGACAAAGATACTACAAAAAAAAATTACAGACCAGTATCACTGATGAATATTGATGCAAAAATGCTCAACAAAACACTAGCAAACAGAATCCAACAATATATGAAAAGGATCATACATCATGATCAAGTGGGATTTATACTAGAAATGCAAGGATTCTTCAATATACCCAAATCAATGTGATACACCATATTAACAAATTGAAGAAGAAAAACCATATGATCATCTCAATAGATGCAGAAAAAGCTTTTGACAAAATTCAACACCCATTTAGGATAAAACACTTCAGAAAGTGGGCATAGATGGAACCTACCTCAACATAATAAACACCACATATGACAAACCCACAACAAACATCATTCTCAATGGTGAAAAACTGAAAGCATTTCCTCTAAGATGAGGAACAAGACAAGGATATGCACTCTCACCACTATTATTCAACATAGTTTTGGAAGTCCTAGCCACGGCAATCAGGGAAGAAAAAGAAACAAAAGGAATACAAATTGTAAAAGAAGAAGTAAAACTGTCACAGTTTCCAGATGACATGATACTATACATAGAGAATCCTAAAGATGCCACCAGAAAACTATTAGAGCTCATCAATGAATTTGGTAAAGTTGCAGGATACAAAATTGATGCACAGAAATCTCTTGCATTCCTATACACTAATGATGAAAAATCTGAAAGAGAAATTAAGGAAACACTCCCATTTACCATTGCAACAAAAAGAATAAAATACCTAGGAATAAACCTACCTAAGGAGACAAAAGACCTGTATGCAGAAAATTATAAGACACTGATGAAAGAAATTAAAAGTGATACAAATAGGTGGAGAGATATACCATGTTCTTGGATTGGAAGAATCAACATTGTGAAAATGATTTTACTACCCAAAGCAATCTACAGATTCTATGAAATCCCTATCAAACTACCACTGGCATTTTTCACAGAACTAGAACAAAAAATTTCACAATTTGTATGGAAACACAAAAGACCCCGAATAGCGAAAGCAATCTTGAGAATGAAAAGTGGAGCAGGAAGAATCAGGCTCCCTGCCTTCAGACTATACTACAAAGTTACAGTAATCAAGACAATATGGTACTGGCACAAAAACAGAAATATAGATCAATGGAACAGGATAGAAAGCCCAGAAATAAACCCACGCACATATGGTCACCTTATCTTTGATAAAGGGGGCAGGAATGTACAGTGGAGAAAGGACAGCCTCTTCAATAAGTGGTGCTGGGAAAACTGGACAGCTACATGGAAAAGAATGAAATTAGAACACTCCCTAACACCATACAAAAATATAAGCTCAAAATGGATTAAAGACCTAAATGTAAGGCCAGAAACTATCAAACTCTTAGAGGAAAACATAGGCAGAACACTCTATGACATAAATCACAGCAAGATCCTTCTTGACCCACCTCCTAGAGAAATGGAAATAAAAACAAAACTAAACAAATGGGACCTAATGAAACTTCAAAGCTTTTGCACAGCAAAGGAAACCATAAACAAGACCAAAAGACAGTCCTCAGAATGGGGGAAAATATTTGCAAATGAAGCAACTGACAGAGGATTCATCTCCAAAATTTACAAGCAGCTCATGCAGCTCAATAACAAAAAAACAAACAACTCAATCCAAAAATGGGCAGAAGACCTAAATAGACATTTCTCCAAAGAAGATATACAGATTGCCAACAAACACATGAAAGAATGCTCAACATCATTAATCATTAGAGAAATGCAAATCAAAACTACAATGAGATATCATCTCACACCGGTCAGAATGGCCATCATCAAAAAATCTGGAAACAATAAATGCTGGAGAGGGTGTGGACAAAAGGTAATGCTGTTGCACTGCTGGTGGGAATGTGAATTGGTACAGCCACTATGGAGAACAGTATGGAGCCTCCTTAAAAAACTACCAGTAGGGCTTCCCTGGTGGCACAGTGGTTGAGAGTCCGCTTTCCAATGCAGGGGACACGGGTTCATGTCCCGGTCCGGGAAGATCCCACATGCCATGAAGCGGCTAGGCCCGTGAGCCATGGCCACTGAGCCTGCACGTCCAGAGCCTGTGCTCCTCAATGGGAGAGGCCACAACAGTGAGAGTCCCGCATACCGCAAAAAAAAAAACACTACAAATAGAACTACCATATGACCCAGCAATCCCACTACTGGGCATATACCCTAAGAAAACCATAATTCAAAAAGAATCATGTACCAAAATGTTCATTTCAGCTCTATTTATAATAGGCAGGAGATGGAATCAACCTAAGTGTCCATCATCAGATGAGTGGATAAAGAAGATGTGGTACATATATACAATGGAATATTACTCATCCATAAAAAGAAACGAAATTGAGTTATTTGTAGTGAGGTGGATGGACCTAGAGTCTGTCATACAGAGTGAAATAAGTCAGAAAGAGAAAGACAAATACCATATGCTAACACATATATATGGAATCTAAGAAAAAAAATGTCATGATGAACCTAGAGGTAAGACAGTAATAAAGACACAGACCTACTAGAGAATGGACTTGAGGATATGGGGTGGGGGAAGGGTAAGCTGTGACAAAGTAAGAGAGTGGCATTGACATATATACACTACCAAAAGTAAAATAGATAGCTAGTGGGAAGCAGCCGCATAGCACAGGGAGATCAGCTTGGTGCTTTGTGACCGCCTGGAGGGGTGGGACAGGGAGGGTGGGACGGAGGGAGACGCAAGAGGGAAGAGATATGGGAACATATGTATATGTATAACTGATTCACTTTGTTATAAAGCATAAACTAACACACCATTGTAAAGCAATTATACTCCAATAAAGATGTTAAAGAAAAAAAAAAAACAGAATCTGCCTGCCAATGCAGGGGACATGGGTTCGAGCCCTGTTCTGGGAAGATCCCACATGCCGTGGAGCAACTAAACCCATGTGCCACAACTACTGAAGCCTGCATGCCTAGAGCCCGTGCTCTGCAACAAGAGAAGCCACCGCAATGAGAAGTCCATGCACCTCAACGAAGAGTAGCCCCCGCTCTCTGCAACTAGAGAAAGCCGGTGCAGCAACGAAGACCCAATGCAGTGAAAAATAAATAAATAAATAAATTTATTTAAAAAAAAAAAGAAGTCTGGTGGGCTTGGCAAGGTACTCACCTTCAAATCTCAAAATGTCAAAATCAAGATGTGAGCAGGGCTTTATTCCTTTCTGGAGACTCTGGGGAAGAATCCACTTGTACGTTCACCTTGGTTGTTAGTGAAATACCGTTCCTTGTCGTTGTATGGTTGAGGGCTAGTTTCCTATCTGGCTGTCAGCCTGGAGCCCCTCTCAGCTCCTTAAATTTTCCTTGTCACATTGCTTCTACATCTTCAAAGCCAGCAATGATGCATTGAGTCCTCATGCTTCGAGTCTGTCTCACCTCTCTGCCTCAGCTCTCTTGCCTCCTACTGGAGAAAGTTCTCTGTTTGTAAAGGCTCATGTGATTAGACTGGGCTCACCAGATCAAACAGAACAATCTCTATTTTAAAGTTTGCAACCTTAATTACACCGGCAATGTCCCATTTGACATGTTACATAATATGCTCATAGGTTTTAAGAATTAGGGCTTAGACATCTTTGTGTGGGGGACCATTATGTTTATCAAAGCTTTCATCTCTATTTTCTATGTGGGATATTTTAGAATCATCATTTCCTTTGAAGAAGTGGAAGACAGTTCCACCCCTTTGGAAAAAATAAACTACCAGCCACCATCATGCCCAAAACTCACATAGACATCATGCTTTTAGCTTATGACCTATAAAGTTGTTTGATTCTGGCATCAAACTTAGTAAAATTCGTTTCGTGGATTTAAGATTTGATATAGCCAAATACTGACACACCAGTAGGTGGCACTTGATTAGAAAACTTGCTTCTGTCTGAATTTTTCCAAGGCAGCAATCTGCAAGATGGAAAGGCAACTCTGATGTAGATTGGGGGGGGGGGGGGGGAGGCTAGAGTTGGGGATAGCCTCCTTAGCGATTACAGAAAAATCCTTAAAAACTATCCAAAACTTGAATGTAATTTGTATATTCAAGCCGATATTAGAGAATTTAATTATTGCTTATTAAATGTTAATGGAGTATTTAAAATCTTTTACACATGATAGTTTTAAAAAATCCTGGGGTCAAAAAATTACCTCTAATATATTTTTATTGCCTGCAGCATTTGTCCTATGTTAACAATGAGTAAATATTCATAGAACACTTAACATATGCAGGGAAGGCATATAATGAGTACCACTATGTCCTCCTATTTACCTTTGGCCCATATTTTGCATCAAGCTGTGTTTCTCTGAAACAGAACTGTCCAACAGAAATAGAATGCCAGCCATATATGTAATTTTTCACAGTTTTTTTGAGATATAATTTGCATACCATAAACTTCACATGTTAAAGCATATGATTCAATGTTTTTTAGTATATTTATAGAGTTGTGAAATCATCATGTAATCTAATTTTAGAAGTTTTCATCATCCCCAACAGAAAACTTGTACCCATAAGCAGTCACTTCCCATTCTCCCCTACACTTAGGCTTAGTCCACTGCTCATCTATTTTCAATCTCTCTAGAATTTCCTATTCTGGAATTTCTGTATCAATGGGGTCATATAATATGTGGTGTTCTATGATGGCTCTTTCACTTAGCATAAATATTTTGAGGTTCATTCATGTCATAGCATCTATCAATACTTGATTCCTTTTTATGGCTGAATAATATTCCATTGTATGGATATAGCATATTTATTTATCCATTGATCAGTTGATGGACATCTGAGTTGCTTCTGATTTTTGGATATTTTGAATAATGCTGCTCTTGGAGCATTCTTTGTGTGGAACGTGTTTTTATTTCTTTTGGACAGTTATGTAGCAGTGAAATTGCTGGGTTAGACGATATCCACGTTTAGCTTTTTGAGCAACTGCCCAACTGTCAAAAATGGCTGTACCATTTTATAGTATCACCACATATGTAATTTTAAAAATAGCTTTATTGGGGTATAATTGATTTACAATGAAATGTACCTATGTACCTATATGAAGTATTTAATTTGATAAGTTTTGACATATATATATACCTGTAAAGCCATAACCACAATCAAGATAATGATCATATCCATCACTACAAAATTTCCCTCATGCCTTTTTGAAATCCATTCTTCCCATCCCTCCCCAATCCATCACCCTATTATTCCCAAGCAAACACTGATCTGATTTCTGTCACTATGGTTTAGTTTGCATTTTATAGAATTTTACATAAATGGAATCACACAATATGTAAAAAAAAAAGTATGGGATTAACAGATACACACCATTATATATAAACTAGATAAACAATAAGGATTTACTTTATAGCACAGAGAATTATATTTGATATCTTATAACCTATAGTGGAAAAGCATCTAAAAATGTGTTATATATATCTAAAAATATATATAATTGAATCACTTTGCCATACACCTGAAACTAACACAATATTGTAAGTCAACTATACTTCAATTTCCTAGAACTCCAAGCCCTTTAAAGATTTATTCTCAAGGACTTCACTGTTTCTACTTAGAGAAATGCTCATTTATTCCAACATTTTATTTTAATATTATTTCCTCATCATCACAAGAGACCTTGCTCTTCTCTCTTGGACCACACTTCATGATGGTTGTGACTTTGTATTGGATAACATGAGAGTCCCTAATGGGTTAGCACAATCGCCCTTATGAGAAGGGCCATGTTGAGGCAATGGTACCTGTTTGTACACTTAGATTTCACTTTCTTGGTGTTCTTGAAATATATATGCAATACCAAACTCAAATTAGTATAATCAGAATGTGATCCCACTCAAAAGTTTATCTCTCTAGCTAGAAGTTACTATTTCCTAGTTTCTTTGATACCCTAATGCTTAGGTAAATATTCTCTAAGGAAAGAGTTTGAAAGTCATAGTAGAGCATATCCTGGACTTCAATGAAAGAGATCAATCTTCTAAAAGCTAAGCAGGAAATCAAAATTAACTTTTGTTGGAGTGTCTACCTGAGACAAATTGTGAAGTGTCTTTTCTTGCCAGACATTATATTTTTTTCAATATTTTGTGGACTAAATACCTCAATGTAACTCAGTGATAATTACTAATTACTCAGTTTTTCCTACATACAATATTTCAAAATTAATCTGTATTGCCTAAACCTTTTAATATCAAAATTGGCTATAGTTTTCAAATGTTTATTCTTATCAAAACTTCTTATGTATCACTCAACCACATGATTAAAAATTAAAGAATTGAAGCCTTTAAATCATTTCCTGCGCATCTGCTGTATTTCTCCAAACTAAAAGAGGGAAAAGTGTTTTTTAATATAATGGTTCTATTGACAGTGGTCATCACCATCAATTATACATGAACAATAAGGTCAGAGGGAGGTGGCCAACATGGCTGATTAGGAAGACTCTGAGATCACCTCCTCCCAAGGGCACACTAAAATTAAAACTATTTACAAAGAAACTATCAATGAGAATGACCTGAAGACTAGCAGAAAACATCTTCTACCACTAAAGATATAAAAAGGGAACCACAATGAGAAGTGTAGGAGAGGCGGAGACATGATATATTCAAGATTCACACCCCCAAGTAGACTACTCACATACAGGAGGATAATCACAATTGCAGAGATTATCCCCAAAGAGTGAGGGGTCTGAGTCCTACATCAGGCTCCCCAGCCTGGGGAATCCTGCAATGAGAAGGTGAGACCCCCCAAACTTTGGTTTTGAAGGCCAGCAGGGCTTACTGAAGGAGAACCAGAGAGCTGTAGGAAACAGAATCTCCAGTCTTAAAGCATGCACAAAAAATCTTACATGTTCCAAGACCCACGGCAGAAGCAGTAATTTGAAAGGAGCCTGAGTCCTTTCACACTTGCTTATCTTAGAGACCCTCTTAAAGAGACAGGAGGCAACTGGAACTCATCCTGGTGACATAGATGCAGGCAACACCTACTTTGGGGAAATTGTTCTACCATGAGGACACTGGTGCTGGCAAGCACCATTTCAGAATCCTCCCTATAGATTTTTAGTGCTGGGGCCTGGTCACATCCACCAACCTGTCAGCACAAGTCCAAGAAGCTAGCTTGGCAGGGACACAGCACTCAAATTATACTAAGTACATGCCTATCAATAATTACTTTAGGCAAGTGAGGGGGCTGGCACAGCTGCAGACTGCAGCAGAGTATGTGAAGTGTGGGAGTCAGGACAAGCTGGTGTGCCAAGTCAGCAGTCCCTCCCTCCCCTTACCCTTCAGGGGTGGGGAATTTTTAAAATAATAATAATTACTTTATTTTTTTTAATTTTTTGGGTATAGTTGCTTCAAAATGTTGTGCTAGTTTCTGCTGTACAGTGAAATGAATCAGCCATATGTATACACATATCCCTTCCTTTCTGGATTTCCCTCCCATCTAGGTCACCACAGAGTATCGAGTAGAGTTCCCCATGCTATACAGCAGGCTCTCACTAGTTATCTATGCCATACATAGCAGTGTATATATGTCAATCCCAATCTCCCAATTCACCCTACCCCTCCTTCGCCCACTTTGTGTCCACACGTTTGTTCTCTACATCTGTGTCTCTATTTCTGCTTTGTAAATAGATTCATCTGTACTATTTTTCTAGATTCCAGATATATGTGTTAATATACAATATTTGTTTTTCTCTTTCTGACTTACTTTACTCTGTGTGACAGTCTCTATGTCCATCCACACCTTTACAAATGACCCAATTTTGTTCCATTAATGGCTGAGTAATATTCCATTGTGGATATATACCACATATTCTTTATCAATTCATCTCTCTTTGGACATTTAAGTTGCTTCCATGTCCTGGTTATTGTAAATACTGATGAAATGAACATTGGGGTGCATGTGTCTTTTTGAATTATGGTTTTCTCAGAGTATATGTCCAGTAGTGACATTAAGGGGTCATATGGTAGTTCTATTTTTAATTTTTTAAGGAAGCTCCATACCGTTCTCCATAGTGGCTGAATCAGTTTACATTCCCACCAACAGTGCAAGAGGGTTCCCTTCTCTCCACACCCTCTCCAGTATTTATTGTTTTTAGATTTTTTGATGATGGCCATTCTGACCAGTGTGAGGTGATACCTCTTGTAGTTTTGATTTGCATTTCTCTAATAATTAGTGATGTTGAATATCTTTTCATGTGCCTCTTGATCATCAGTATGTCTTCTTGGAGAAATGTCTATTTAAGTCTTCTGCCCACTTTTTGATTGGGTTGTTTGTTTTTTGAATATTGAGCTGCATGAGCTGTTTGTAAATTTTGGAGACAAATCCCTTGATTGCAAATCCATTGTTTGCAAATATTTTCTCTTATTCTGTGGTTTGTCTTTTCATTTTGTTTATGATTTCCTTTGCTGTGCAAAAGCTTTTCCATTTAATTGGGTCCTGTTTGTTTATTTTTGGTTTTTTTTTCATTACTCTAGGAGGTGGGTCAAAAAAGATCTGTTGTGATTTTTGTCAAAGAGTGTTCTTCCTGTGTTTTCCTCTAAGAGTTTTATAGTGTCTGGTATTACATTTAGGTCTTTAATCCATTTTGGGTTTATTTTTCGGTACAGTGTTAGGGAGTGTTCTAATTTTATTCTTTTACATGTAGCTGTCCAGTTTTCCCAGCTTCACTTATTGAAGAGACTATCTTTTCTCCATTGTATATTCTTGCCTCCTTTGTCAAAGATAAGGTGACCATATGAGTGTGTGTTTAACTCCAGGCTTTCTATCCTGTTCCATTGATCTATATTTCTGTTTTTGTGCCAGTACAATACTGTTTTGATGACTGTAGCTTTGTAGTATAGTCTGAAGTCAGGGAACCTGATTCCTTCAGCTCCATTTTTCTTTCTCAAGACTGCTTTGGCTATTCGGGGTCTTTTGTGTTTCCACACAAACTGTAAAGTTTTTTGTTCTAATTCTGTGAAAAATGCCATTGGTAATTTGATAGGGATTGCATTGAATGTGTAGATTGCTGTGGGTAGATTTGCATTTTCACAGTATTGATTCTTCCAATAAAAGAACATGGTATATCTTTTCATCTGTTTGTGTCATCTTTGATTTCTTTCATCAGTGTTGTGTAGTATTCGGAGTACAGGTCTTTTGTCACCTTAGGTAGGTTTATTCCTAGGTATTTGATTCTTTTTGGTACAGTGGTAAATGGGACTGTTTCCTTGATTTCTCTTTCTGATCTTTCATTGTTAGTGTATAGGACTGCAAGAGCTTACTTTGTATTAATTTTGTATCCTGCAACTTTACCAAATTCATTGATCAGCTCTAGTAATTTAGGATTTTCTACATAAAGGATCATGTCATCTGCAAATAGTGACAGTTTTACTTCTTTGTTTCTAATTTGGATTCCTTTTATTTCTTTTTCTTCTCTTATTGTCATGGCTAGGATTTCCAAAACTATGTTGAATAGTAGTAAGAGTGGACATCCTTGTTTTTTTTCCTGATTTTAGAGGAAATGCTTTCAGTCTTTCACCATTAAGAATTATGTTTCTGGGCTTCCCTGGTGGCACAGTGGTTGAGAGTCCACCTGCCGATGCAGGGGACACGGGTTCATGCCCCAATACGGGAAGGTCCCACATGCCGCGGAGCGGCTAGGCCTGTGAACCATGGCCACTGAACCTGCATGTCCAGAGCCTGTGCTCTGCAACAGGAGAGGCCACAACAGTGAGAGGCCTGCGTACCGCAGGAAAAAAAAAAAAAGAATTATGTTTGCTGTGGGTTTGTCATATATAGCCTTTATTATGTTGAGGTAGTTTCCCTCTATGCCCACTTTCTAAAGAGTTTTTATCATAAATCAGTGTTGAATTTCATCAAAAACTTTTTCTGCATCTATTGAGGTGATCATATGGTCTTTATTCTTCAATTTGTTGATATAGAGTACCACACTGATTGATTTGCATTTATTGAAGAATCCTTGAACCCCTGGAAAAAATCCCACTTGATCATGGTGTATGATTCTTTTACTGTGTTGTTGGATTCTGTTTGCTAGTATTTTGTTGAGGACTTTTACATCTATGTTCATCAGTGATGTTGGCCTATAATTTTCTTTTTGTGATGTCTTTGGGTGGCTTTTGTATTAGGGTGATGGTGGCCTCATAGAATGAGCTTGGGAGTGTTCCTTCCTCTGCAATTTTTTGGAAGAATTTGAGAAGGATGGGTGTTAACTCTTCTCTAAATATTTGATAGAATTTGCCTATGAGGCCATCTGGTCCTGGAATTTTGTTTGTTTGAAGATTTTTAATGACAATTTCGATTTTATTACTTGTGATTCATCTGTTTATATTTTCTATTTCTTCCTGTTTCAGTCATGGAAGATTTTACCTTTCTAAGAATTTGTCCATTCTTCCAGGTTGTGCATTCTCTCGACATATAGTTTTTTATGGTTGTCTCTTATGATCCCTGTATCTGTGGTGTCTGTTGTAATTTCTCCTTTCTCATTTCTAATTTTATTGATTTGAATCCTCTCCATTTTTTTCCTGATGAGTCTGGCTAAAGGTTTATCAATTTCATTTATCTTCTCAAAGAACCAGCTTTTTGTTTCATTGATTTTTGTTATTGTTTTCTTTGTTTCTATTTCATTTTTTCTGCTCTGATTTTTATGCTTTCTTTCCTTCTACTCACTTTGGGGATTTTTTTATTGTTGTTGTTCTTTCTCTAGTTGCTTTAGGTGTAAGATTAGTTTGTTTATTTGAGATTTTTCTTGTTTCTTGAGGTAGAATTGTAGTGTTATAAACTTCCCACTTAGAGCTGCTTTATCTGCATCCAATAGGTTTTGGCTCATCATGGTTTCCTTGTCATTTGTTTTTATGTATTTTTTAATTTCTTCTTTGATTTCTTTAGTGATAACTTGGTTATTTAATAGCATATTGTTTAGCTTCCATGTATTTGTATTTTTTACAGTTTTTTTCCTGTAATTGATTTCTAATCTCATAGTGCTGTGCTTGGAAAAAAATGCTTGATATGATTTCAGTATTCTTAAATTTGCCAAGGCTTGATTTCTGACCCAAGATGTGATCTATCCTGGACAACGTTCCGTGTGAACTTGAGAAGAAAGTGTATTCTGCTGCTTTTGGATAGAATGTCCTATAAATGTCAATTGAGTCTAACTGGTCTATTGTGTCATTTAAAGCTGCTATTTCCTTATCAATTTTCTGTCTGGATGATCTGTCCAGTGGTCTAAGTGGGGTGTTAAAGTCCCCTAATACAATTGTGTTACTGTTGATTTCACTTTTACAGCTGTAAACATTTGCCTTATGTATTCAAGTGCTCCTATGTTGGGTGCATAAATATTTACAATTGTTATATATTTTTCTTGGATTGATCCCTTGATCATTATGTGGTGTCCTTCCTTGTCTCTTGTAACAGGCTTTGTTTTAAAGTCTGTTTTGTCTTATATGAGTATTGCTACTCCAGCTTTCTTTTGATTTCCATTTGCATGGAATATCTTTTTTCATCCCCTCACTTTCAGTCTGTATGTGTCCCTAGGTCTCAAATAGGTCTCTTTAGACAGCATATATACAGGTCTTGTTTTTGTATCCATTCAGCCTGTCTGTGGCTTTTGTTGGAGCATTTTATCCATTTACATTTAAAGTAATTATCAATATGTATGTTCCTATTGCCATTTTGTTAATTGTTTTGGGTTTGTTTTTGTAGGTTTTTTTCTTCTCTTGTGTTTTTTTCACCTAGAGAATTTCCTTTAGCATTTGCTGTAAAGCTGGTTTGGTGGTGCTAAATTCTCTTAACTTTTGCTGGTCTGTAAAATTTTTATTTCTCCATAAAATCTGAATGAGATCCTTGTTTGGTAAAGTAATTTTAGTTGTAGATTTTTCCCTTTCATCACTTTAAATATATCCTGCCACTCCCTCTGGCCTGCAGAGTTTCTGCTGAAAAATCTGCAGATAATCTTATGGGGATTCCCTGGTGTGTTATTTTTTTGTTTTCCCCTTGCTGCTTTTAATATTTTTCTTTGGATTTAATTTTTGTCAGTTTGATTAGTATATGTCTTGGCATGTTTCTCCTTGGATTTATCCTGAGTGGGACTCTCTGCACTTCCTGGACTTGGGTGGCTATTTCCTTTCCCATGTTAGGGAGGTTTTTGACTATAATCTCTTCAAATATTTTCTCAGAACGTTTCTCTTTCTCTTCTTCTTCTGGGACCCCAATAATTTGAATGTTGGTGAATCTAATGTTGTCCCAGATGTCTCTGAGACTGTCTACATTTCTTTTCATTATTTTTTTCTTTATTCTGCTCCTCAGCAGGTATTTTCACCATTCTGTGTTCCAGCTCCCTATTCATTTATCTGCCTCAGTTATTCTGCTATTGATTCCTTCTAGTGTAGTTTTCATTTCAGTTGTTATGTTGTTCATCTCTGCATGTTTGTTCTTTAGTTCTTCTATTTCCTTGTTAAACATTTCTTGTATTTTCTCAATCTGTGCCTCCTTGTATTTCTGAGATTTTGGATCATCTTTACTATCATTACTTTGATTTCTTTTTCAGGTAGGTTGCCTATTTACTCTTCATTTATTTGTTCTTGTAGGTTTTTACCTTGCTGCTTTGTCTGTAACATATATTTTTGTCATCTCATTGTTTTAAATGGTTTAGGTTGTGTTCCTGTCTTCCAGGCTGTTTGGCCTGAGGCCTTCAGCACTGGAGTTTGCAAGCAATTGGGTGGAGCTGGGTCTTGGTGCCAAACTGAGAACCTCTGGGAGAGCTCACACTGATTAATATTCCCTGGTGTCTGAGATTCTCTGTTAGTCCAGTGGCTTGGACTCAGCACTTCCACCACAGGTGCTCAGGCCTGACCCTCGGCCTGGGAACCAAGACCTTGCAAGCTGCAATGGCATGGCAAAAAAGTAAAAAGAGAGACAACAAACAAAAAAGAGGACAACAATCACAAAGAATAAAAAATAGAATAAAATTAGAAAAATAAAAAATACATTAGAAAAACTAAATAAAAATGAAACAACAAGAAAACAAAACAGATCCACTGCAGCAAAAAAATTAAAAATAAGATAAAAAAATACATAAATACATAAAGTGAAAAATAAAATTAAATGATAAAAAATAAAACAATAAAATAAGTAAAAAAAATAAAAACTTCCCTGATGTCTCCACTATTTGTGTCCTTCCTCCAAAGTGAGCTATAGCCAATCCTGGCCTCCCCAGTAGGCACTCCAAGACCTCTAGGTAGGTCTCTGTACCCGCTGTGTCAGCCCCATCTCTGCGCATGCTCCTCTCATGTGTCTACTCCTGAAGCTGGCCTGGTGCACCCATGCCTGCACAGGCCAGCTGGGGAACAGATCTCCATGGGTATGCCCACAGGGACCAGTGCAGTCTTAGGAGGTCTTGGGAGCATGGCACTTGGCTGGCCTGGATCCGCATGGCCAAAGCAGGCCCTGTCAGGGGCGGCACTCAGGCTGTCAGGATCCATGTGGCCCTCAGAAGCTTTGGTGGGGTTTGTGCTCAGGACTGGGTTCTGCACAGGCAGAAAAGGCTTTAGCAGAGGTGGGGCTCAGGCCTGGGACCTGTGCAGTGGAGGGAGTCCTTGGAGGCCCAGGCCAGGGACCTGTTTGGCTGGAGGGGGCTCTGGGGACTGACTTAAGCCCAGGACCCTAGCAGGCTCACCAGGGCCTGAGCAGGTGAGGGAGACACCAGCCTTACTCCCCTCTGATCCCCCTATACCCTGAGGGCCTCTCTCTGCCCCTGCTGATCCCCTTTCTGTCAGTGGACCCCTCTGAGTGTGGAAACCTCTCTTCTTCCCCAGCCCCACTCAGGGACACTTGTCCCATCCTACCTCCACTTTTCTTCCCTGTTCCTTCCTGTCACATTCTACCTGGTCACACAAGGATACCTCCTGTTCCCTTAGGGGTCTGAGGGCCCCCCCCAGCACCCAGTAGGTGCTTTGTGAGAATTGCTCTGATGCATTCCCACAGCACCTGTGAGGAGATGCAAACTCCACATCCTCATACTCTGCCATATTGACTCCTAATAATAGTTACTTTAAATGTAAGTGGACTAAAGGCACTACGCAGAAGACATAGAGTGATTGAATGGATACAAAAACAAGACCCATATATATGCTGCCAAGAAGAGACTCACTTTAGATCTAAAGAAACACACAGACTAAATGTGAGGCAATGAAAAAGGGTATTCCAAGCAAATAAAAATGAAAAGAAAGCCACAGTAGCAATACTTATAATCAGACAAAATATACTTTAAAACAAAGACTATTACAGGAGACAAAGAAGAACACTACATAATGATCAAGGGATCAATCCAAGAAGAAGATATAACAATTGTAATTATATATGCACCCAACATAGGAGCACCTCAATATATAAGGCAAATATTAGTGGACTTAAAAGGAGATATTGACAGTAACACAAAAATAGTAGGGAGCATTAACACCACATTTCTGTCAATGGACAGATTATCCAGACAGAAAATCAACAAGGAAACACTGGCCCTAAGTGACACATTAGACCAAATGGACTAGATATAGATATAGACATAGACATAGATATAGATATAGATATAGATATAGATATAGATATAGATATAGATATAGATATAGATACAGATATAGAGAGAACATTCTATCCAAAAGCAGCAGAATACACATTCTTTTGAAGTACACAAGAAACATTCTCCAGGATAGATCACATGCTAGGCTACAAAACAAGTCTCAGTAATTTAAGATTTAAATTATATCAAACATCTTTTCTGACCACAATGCTATGAGACCAGAAATCATCTACAGGAAAAAAACTGCAAAAAAAAAAAGACAAACATGTGAACGATAAACAGGATGCTACTAAACAAACAATGATGCACTGAAGAAATCAAAGAAGAAATAAAAAATACCTGGAGACAAATGAAAATGAAAACACAATGATCCAGAAAAAGCAATTTTAAGAGGAACATTTATAGCAATACTAGCTTATGTCAGGCAACAAGAAAAATCTCAAATAAACAACCTTATCTTATACCTAAAGGAACTAGAAAAAGAAGAACAAACAAAAACCAAAGTTAGTAGAAGGAAAGAAACCATAAAGATCAGAGAAGAAACAAATAAAATGGAGACTTAAAAACCAATTTAAAAAATCAATTAAACTAAGAGCTGCTTCTTTTAAAAGATAGAGAAAAAAAAATTGTAAACCTTTCACCAGACTACTCATCCATAAAAAAAAAAAAAGAGAGGGCCCAAATTAATAAGTTCAGAAATGAAAAAGAAGTTACAACTGACACCAAAGAAATACAATGGGTCATAAATTATTACCATAAAAAGTTATATGCCAGGCTTCCCTGGTGGTGTAGTGGTTGAGAGTCTGCCTGCCAATGCAGGGGACACAGGTTCGTGTCCCGGTCCAGGAAGATCCCACATGCTGCAGAGCAGCTGGGCCTGTGAGCCATGGCCACTGAGCCTGTGCATCTGGAGCCTGTGCTCTGCAATGGGAGAGGTCACAACAGTGAGAGGCCCATGTACCACAAAAAAAAAAAAAAGTTATATGCCAATAAAAATGGACAACCTAGAAGAAATGAACAAATTCCTAGAAAGGTACAATCTCCCAAAACTGAATTGGAATGAAATACAAAATATGAATAGACCAATTACCAGTAGTGAAATTGAATCCATAATTTAAAATCTCCCAACAAACAAAATTCTAGGACCAGTTGGTTTCACAGGTGAATTCTGTGAAACATTTAGAGAAGAATTAATGCCTATCCTTCTCAAACCATTCCAAAAAATTGCTGGGAAAGCAACACTTGCAAACTAATTCCATGAGGTCAGCATCACCCTGATACAAAAAACAAAGATACCACACACACACAAAAAAAATTAGAAGCCAATATCACTGATGAATGTAGATGCAAAAATACTCAACAAAATATTAGCAAACCAAATTTAACAATACAATCCCCATGATCAAGTGGGATTTATTCCAGGGATGCAAGGATGGTTCAATATCCACAAATCAATCTATGTGATATATCACATTAACAAACAGAAGAATAAAAATCACATGATCATCTCAATAGATGCAGAAAAAGCTTTTGACAAAGTTCAACATCCATTTATGGTAAAAACTCTCCAGAAAACGGGTATAGAAGGAACATACCTCAACATAATAAAGGCCATACATGACAAGTTTACACACAACCATACTCAATCGTGGAAAGCTGAAAGCATTCCCTCTAAGATCAGGAACAAGACAAGGATACCCACTCTTGCCATTTTTATTCAATGTAGTATTGGAAATTGCAGTCACAACAATCAAACAAAAAAAGAAAAAGAAATAAAAGAAATCCAAATTGGAAAAGACAAAATTTTCACTGTTTTCAGATGAGCTGATTCTTATGTAGAAAATTATAAAGACACCACCAAAAAACTACTAGAGTTCATCACTGAAATTAGTAAAGTTGCAGGATATAAAATTAATATAAAGAAATCTGTTGTGCATTATACACTAACAATGAACTATCAGAAAGAGAAATTAAGATAACAATCTCATTTACAATAGTATCTAAAAGAATAAAATACCTAGGAATAAATTTAACCTGAGAGGTTAATGACTTTCATTCAGAAAATTATAAGACTTTGATGAAAGAAACTGAAGATGACAGTAACGGATGGCTATATCACGTTCATGGATTGGAAGGACTAATATTGTTAAAATGACCGTGTTACCCAAGGCAATCTACAAATTCAATTCAATCCCTATCAAAATATAAATGGCATTTTCACACGACTGGAACAAATATACAATTTGTATGGAAACACAAAAGACTCTGAATGCCCAAAATGATCTTGAGGAAAAAAGAATCAACCTGGGAGCATCATGCCTCCTGATTTCAAACTTTATTAAAAAGCTACTGTCATCAAAACAGTATGATACTGGCACAAAAACAGACACATAGATTAATGGAACAGAATAGAAAGCCAAGAAATGAATGGACACTTATATGCTAAATAAGTCTATGACAAAGGAGGCAAGAATATACAATGGAGAAAATACAGTCTTTTCAATAAATGGTGTTGGGAAATCTGTATGGCTAATGCCAAGAATCAAACTGGTTTCTCACACTACATACAAAAATGAACTAAAAATGGAATAAAGACTTAAATGTAAGACCCAAAACCATAAAACTTCTAGAAGAAAACCATCAGTATGCTCTTTGACGCCAGTCTTAGCAATATTTTTTTGGATATGTCTCCTCAGGCAAGGGACACCAAAACAAAAATAAACAAATGAGACCACATCAAACTAAAAACCTTCCTGCACAACAAAGGAAATGATTAACAAAAGAAGTATGCCTACCGAATGGAGAAGATACTTGCAAACAATATATCTGTTAAGGGGTTAATATCAAAAATATATAAAGAATTCATACAACTAAACATCAAAAAACCAAACAACCCCATTGAAAAATGGGCAGAGGACCTAAATAGACATTTTTTCAAAGAAGACATACAAATTACCAACAGGCATATGAAAAGATGCTCAGCATCACAAATCATCATGGAAATGCAAATCAAAACCAAATGAGATATCACCTCACATGTGTCAGAATGGCTTTTATCAAAGGAAAACAAAATAACAAGTGTTGGTGAGGATGTAGAGAAAAGGGAACATTCATCCACTGTTGGTGGGAATATAAATTGGTGCAGCCATTATTGGAAAAACAGTATGAAGATTCATCCAAAAATTAAAAATAAAACTACCATATGATTCAGCATTTGCAATCCTGGGTATTTATATGGAGAAAATGAAAAAACACTAATTTGAAGATATGTACACACCTATGTTCATTGCACCATTATTTACAATAGCCAAGATATGGAAGCAGCCTAAGTGCCTATCGATAGATGAATGGATATAGAAGATGTGGTATATATATTGTGTGTACACACACACACACACACACACACACACACACACACACAGAAAATGGAATATTACTCAACCATAAAAAAGAATTGTCTTCCCTTTTGCAACAACATGGATGGACCTTGAAGGTATTATGCTAAGTAAAATAAGTCAGAGAAGACAAATACCATATGACTCCTCTTATATGTGGAATCTAAAAAAAAATAATGAACAAACATAACAAAACAGATACAGAGAACAAACAGATGGTTGCCAGAGGACAGAGTTGTGGCGGAATGAGAGAAATAGTTGAGGGAGATTAAGAGGTACAAACTTCCTATCACAAAATAAATGAGTCACAGACATGAAAAGTACTGTGTGGGGAATAAGTCAATAATTATATAATATCTTTGTATGGTGGCAGATGGTAATGTAGAGGAGCAAAATTTGCCACTCCAAAATGTCTCTTTGTCATGTGCATTATAATGAACTGAAAAAATCAGGACCCAAAAGATTTAGGAGGAAATTTTGAACCTCCTCTTCACTGCCTAAAGAATGTAGATGGAAGGCCTGTTCCAGGAAGTGCTATCACCACAGATAACTATACTGTGAGCTAGGTTTGTAAATAGGGAGGAACATAGCAGACTCTGTTAAAATTCCTCTCTGTGTCCCATTGTCTCTGCATGGCCCAGCAAACATTGTTTATAAAGCATTTTCTTTTCATCTTCATGTCAATTGCTTCCCCCCCACTTTGAGGTCCTAAACCACTACCCCCACCATCCTCTTTTTTATTTTATCTGAAGATAATATTTACAGTATGTGTTTCAGCTTTTTTGGTGAGTTACTCAGTTTTCCTGCATCTTTCCCATGTATATATGTTATTAAATTTTCATTTAATTTCCCCTGTCTCATGCCAGTTTAATTTTTAGACAAACCAGAAGAACCTAAAAGGGTAGAGGAAATTCCTTCCTTCTCAAGAGTAACTAGACTTATCATGGTGATCATTCTGAAGTGTATAGGAATAGTGAATCACTATGTTGTGCACAAGGAACAAACATAGAGTTGTAGGTCAATTATATTTCAAAACAACAAGCAAACTCATTGGGAATGAGATCAGGTTTGTGGTTATCAGAGCTGGGAGGTTGGGGGATGGGAAAATGGATGAAGATAGTCAAAATGTACAAAGTTCAAGTTATAAGAAAAATAAGTACTAGGAATGCAATGTACAACATGATAAATATAATTAACACTGCTGTGTGTTATATATGAAAGTTAAGAGAGTAAATCTTAAAATTTATCATCATAAGGAAAAATTTTTTTCTATTTCTTTAATTTTGTATCTATATGAGATGATAGATGTTCACTAAAATTATTATGGTAATTATTTCATAATGTATGTAAGTCAAATCATGACACTGTACACTTTAAATTTATACAGTGTTGTATGTCATTATTTCTTAATAAAACTGGAAGAAAAAATAAATATATATACATACACATATATAGTCAAAGTATGAATAAAATTTCTCCCCTGATGTACATTCAAAAATTGCAAGTATAGTTCTTTGATTAAATGCTCCAACCATGAATTGTGATGCCAATCACAGAAAGAAATGAGAAGGTATTGCTAAATAAACATTTTCTTTACAGTGTTCTGTGCTGACACATTTTGATAAAGATATTTATTACAATATAAATTTGAAAATATAAAAGTATATCTTGATTGACTTTATTCTACTATTGATTATAAGGAGCTTTATTATATACAAGTGAAGATCTAGCAGTTTTACCAAAATCTTTCCTTAGAAAATGTGAAACATCATTATTTTTTATTATAAGGGTTTTACTTCTTAGATAAGCAGAACATATAGCCAAGTGTCATGTTGTTGCTGTTTTATGAGTATATTTATATTCTTCCAAGAAAGTATAGTTTAATATTGTTTAACTTCAGCCTCATAAGACATTAGATAAGTCGATTACTTTTCACACACTTTTGCTAAACGAAACCTAATTTTACACATATATGTCATTTTAGACTATTTCAAGGAGATCTACAAGCAGGACATTTTAAAAATGGAAGCAATACATGCACATGAAAAATCATTTAAATACTTTTATAAGCAAAAAATGAAACAAAAAACATGTTTTTTTCCTTCCACAGGCCCTGGTCCTGCTTTTTAGGGGGAAGCAATTTTTATCACTTTCTTTTTTTATTATATACTATTCCTTTGAACTCTAAATAATGCTTTATAATCACCTAATTTGTTTGATCAATTTTAAGTCAGTTTGACTTCTTATGAATGGTAGAGAATATGGTTCATTTATCTCAGTTTCTTCTCCTAAAAGTACATTTCTATTAGTTCTTTTGAAAAGTTTTTTTAAAGCTTTTTTCTTTTACTTTCAGTAAATAATCTGCATTCTGTGCTTAATATTATGCATAAATAATATATTGTCTGTCCATTTTGTGCAACATTGCTTTTCTCAGTAGGATGTGGAGATTAGTGCTCAACTTACCTCCTTTGCAACATTCTCTATCATGGCTTTCAACTTTTAGCAAATATAGTTTGATGTTTATATGGTCACTTTATGTAATTTACATTCTCTTTTGTAGGGTCAGTATCCTGTTTTTCTCCATCATGAATCCCCTCAGGGTGCACAGTTTGGGGTGGCTGCAGTGGCAGCTGGCTTGATGGCTGCATCATCCTTTGTTTACTGATATGGCAGGCAACATTTTTCATTCACAGTGCTTCTCCTTGGTCTTAAATTCAACTAATGTTTGGGTGTCATTTTATGACCAATTTTGTCCCATGGTGCTAAGAAGTCTCATTCCTAGATCAGGTGAAGATTCTGTTGATAGGCTACTCAATGTGTTAATTGTTTTTGATTAAGTCTTGTTGATAATCTAAAATTCTCTGGATTGTCTGTCTTATTGTCTATTATGGTCCAGGAAGTGTCTTCCCATGTTGCTTCTTTGCATATGTAGAGTTGCACTATTACAATTCTTCTATGTATATATGATCAAATGTCTCAAGACTTTTATCCATCATTAATTTTGTTGGAGACCCAGTTACACATTGGGTAATACAAGAGATGATCTTATAAACTAGACAGAATAAGTAATATAGCTAGTAACATAAATAAGTTCATAGTACAACAAAGAGAGACATAAAGCATAAACAATTTGGAAACAGAGAACAATCTAAAACAATGATTATTATAGCTAGTTTTAATCTGTTTGCAATAAACCATCAAGTCCACAGAGGAGCCAGCTGGAGAAGTCAAATTCTGGAAGAATCAGTTAGAGAGAAAAAGATAAATGTTTAATTTTCATTTACAAAGGTGTATTTTATCAACTTGTAAGTCATAGTGTAAGAGAAAATGTTTTCTGAAAAACAAAGATTTAAAACTAGCATATTTCAGAAAAAGTCATAAAATTATAAATCATATTTATCAGTTAGTTCAGGTCCATGTACTTAATTCCTGATGGTCTGGATGAAGTTTTCAGGTTTTCCATTAGAGTTTTATAATTTCTTACCTGGTTCAGTGGTATGATCTAAAAATTATCAGAAACAAATTTGTCAAAAAGTCCTTTTTATAAATCTTCTTGAAGATCTTTATTTTATAAAAACATCAGAGTAAAACAATAATTGTCTATAAATGACAAGGCTTAAAATGGCATGATTAAAGATCTGGTTACAATGCAATTGACAATACACTTGGATATTTCTGTGACATATAACATTTTAAGGTAATATCTAGAATTGTGTCTAATAATATTACACCAGGGAATATCATATTTTTAGGACTTCCATATAAATTTTTGAATATCTATATTAATGACATTTGTCCATAAAATGTAACCCAAGGTTCACCTCCAATCATTTGACAATGCTTCTCAAGTAATTTAACATACCAAAAAGCCTAAGTAGTTTAATATTCCTCTCTGAGATGTCTCAGGGTTCCTTTGAAGCATCCCAAAGTTAGCTGGAGGTCAAAAGAACTTTAGTTAAAATTTGATATTTGGGAAGTTTGTCAAAAATATCATAAGGTTTCAGAACACTTGGTCAAATAGGATCCTAGGTCACTGTGAAACAATACTTATTCACTTAACCAAAGTGACAAAAGATTTCAAAAACAAATACAGATCTTAAAGGCAAGGAAACTCACACAGTCTGTTACTAAAAACAGTATTCCAAGAAAACGTTGTGTTCTTCACAGAGAGAGAAACCAAATCCAGTCTTGTACCATCCTACTTTTAATGACAAAATCCATTTACCTAATTAAATTTAATCTAATCCCAGTTTGACCATGTACAAAACTCCTTTTTCAGGGCTCCCTTTCAAAATTTCTGTATCCATATTAGTTTGTCCCTTATTTTTTCATCCAAAAACAACTAGCTCTAGGACAAAATCATTCTTTCCTCTTAACATATTTTCATTCCTCATGCCTTTTTTTTTTTTTTTTTTTTTGCTGAAAACACACATCCTACTTCCTTGTATACTGAATGGTTTCTGTTAATATCTCTAGTAGTTCTAATTACGTATTAAAATTTTAACCCTTAATACCTTAATCTCTAGTGAAAATCAACAAGCAGCAAGTATGGTTAACTGTTTATCATACCAGCTTTTCCTGGTTGGCAAATTTAGGATTATTCCATAACCTCTAGAAACATACATTTTATAATTTCTTTCTTCTATGTGGTACAAGACATGCATCTAACAAACCCAAATATCTTTAGGTTCCCTCTCACATGGAGACAAAAGTAGGTAAATTTAGACCTATAAAGTAATTAATGTTGTAGTACTTTACCTTATTTGAAATGACCTGGATATTCAAAGAATTCCCATCATTTAATTTAACTTAGCAAACTCATTACCAAAAATCTGGGGAAACTATTTTAGATAGATGTAACCCCAAACTTAATTATTCCTAAAGAGTTCACTCAAAAGTTATTATTTCATTTACCTTTCTTTTATAACTTATAAAATATCATCATACCAAATTAATTTTATTGCTGACAAGCTCTGTAACAGAAATAACATGAGCACATTGACCTTCAGTAAGTGTAGGTACAATAAAAGTAAGACATGTCTATATTGATAAAACCAGTAAGCTTAAGCTTGCTTTAATACCAGATGTTAATTTAATATTGAATATTTCCTAGATCATGTGAACCTGAAATTTATTCTGGGTGATTTCTTTCATATTTAGAAATATTTAGTTTGTAAGCTCTTACTTTTAAGTCAATTAAATAGAGCTCTTTTATAAATTTAATTTTGGTAATATTTTCCAGAGGTAAGACATCGCATATAATGTACACACAGACAAATAAAGAGACAAAACTAGAGATTTCAGAGCTTCACTTTAAAAACTTAGTTATGAATCAGATACTAAAATATAAACTTACAAGTTATAAGAGTGGGAATAAGATAAATTTATTTGCCTAGAAGACTAAGGCTTTACTATTTTTATTTTTTATTTATTTATTTATTTTGCGGTGTGCAGGCTTCTCACTGTTGTGGCCTCTCCCATTGCAGAGCACAGGCTCCAGATGCGCAGGCTCAGCAGCCATGGCTCATGGGCCCAGCTGCTTCACAGCATGTGGGATCTTCCTGGACTGGGGCATGAACCTGTGTCCCCTGCATCAGCAGGTGGACTATCAACCACTGTGTCACCAGGGAAGCACAGGCTTTACTATTTGTGGAAAAGACTTAATGTGTTCTTGAAAAACTTAAGGAGGTTATGACTTAGATTTTTAACTGAGGGGGACTTTCCAGTGGCTTGAGTTTTATTTTATTTTACCTTTTAATATTTTAATGCAATATTTCATTTTATTTATTTTTTAAATTTAATTTTATTGGAGTACAGTTGATTTACAACATTGAATCAGTTTCAGGTGTACAGCAAAGAGAATCAGTTATACATATACCCACTGTTCTATAGATTCTTTTCCATATAGATCATTAGAGAGTATTGAGTAGAGTTCCCTGTGCTATGCAGAAGGTCCTTATTAGTTATCCATGTTATATATAGTAGTGTGTAGATGTCAATCCCAATTTCCCAATTTATCCTTCCCTGTCCTTTCTCCCCTGATAACCATAAGTTTTTTTTCTACATCTGTGGCTTTATTTCTGTTTTGTAAATAAGTTTATTTGTACCATTTTTTTAGATGCCACATATAAGTGATATCATATGATATATGTCTTTCTCTGAATGACTTCACTAAGTATGACAATCTCTAGGTCCATCCATGTTGTTGCAAATGTCATTCTTTCTTTCTTTTTTATGACTGAGCACTATTCCATTCTATATGTGCACCACATCTTTTTTATCCATTCCTCTGTTGATGGACATTAAGGTTGCTTCCATGTTCTGGCTATCATGAATAGTGCTGCAATGAACATTGGGATGCAGGTATCTTTCCGAATTATGGTTTTCTCCAGATATATGCCCAGAAGTGGGAGTGTTGGATCATATGGTAGCTCTATTTTTAGTTTTTAAGGAACCTCAATACTGTTTTCCATAGTGACTGCACCAATGTACATTCTCACCAACAGTGTAGGAGGGTTTCCTTTCCTCCACAATCTCTCCAGCATTTATTCTTTGTAGACTTTTTATGAGGGCCATTCTGACCAATGTGAGGTTACACTTCGTTGTAGTTTTGATTTGCATTTCTCTAATAATTAGTGATGTTGAATATCTTTTCATGTGTTTCTTGGCCATCTGTATGTCCTCTTTGGAGAAGTGTCTATTTAGATCTTCTGTCCATTTATTGATTGGGTTGTTTGTTTTTTTCGATATTGAGCTGCATATACTGTTTGTATATTTTGGAGATTAATCCCTTGTTGGTTGCTTCATTTGCAAATATTTTCTCCCATTCTGAGGGTTGTCTTTTATTTTGTTTATGGTTTCCTTTCCTGTGCAAAAGCTTTTTAGTTTAATCAGGTCTTATTTGTTTATGTTTGCTTTTATTTTCATTACTCTAGGAGGTGAGTCAAAAAGGATCTTGCTGCTATTTATCTCAGAGAATGTTTTTCTGATGTTTTCCTCTAATAGTTTTATAGTATCTGACCTTATATTTAGGTCTTTAGTCCACTTTGAGCTTGTTTTTATATATGGTGTTAGGGAAGGTTCCAATTCCATTCTTATACATGTAGCTGTCCAGTTTTCCCAGCACCACTTATTGAAGAGACTACCTTTTCTCCATTGAATATTTTTGGCTTCTTTGTCATACATTAGGTGACCAAAGATTCACGGGTTTATCTCTGGAATTTCTATCCTGTTCCATTGATCTATATTTCTGTTTCTGTGACAGTACCATACTGTCTTGATTACTGTAGCTTTGTAGTCTGAAGACAGGGAGACTGATTCCTCCAGTTCTGTTTTTTTCTCAAGATTGCTTTGACTATTCAGGGACTTTTGTGTTTCCATACAAACTGTAAATTTTTCTGTTCTAGTTCTGTGAAAAATGTCATTGATAATTTGATAGGGATTGCATTGAATATGTAGATTGCTTTGGGTAGATTTGCATTTTCACAATATTGATTCTTCTAATCAAAGAACATGGTATACCTCTCCATCTGTTTGTGTCATCTTTGATTTCTTTCATCATTATCTTATAGTTTTCTGAGTACAGGTCATTTACCTCCTTAGGTAGGTGTATCACTAGGTATTTTATTCTTTTTGATGTGATGGTAAATGGGATTGTTTCCTTAATTTCTCTTTCTGATCTTTCATTGTTAGTGTATAGGAATGTAAGAGATTTCTGTGCATTAATTTTGTATCCTGCAAATTTACCAAATTCACTGATTAACTCTAGTAGTTTTCTGGTGTCATATCTAGGATTTTCTATGTATAGGATCATGTCATGTGCAGACAGTGACAGTTTTACTTTTTTGTTTCCAGTTTGGATTCCTTTTATTTCTTTTTCTTCTCTGATTGCCATGGCTGGGACTTCAAAACTATGTTGAATAAAAGTGGTGAAGGTGGCCATCCTTGTCTGCTTCCTGATCTTAAAGGAAACTCTTTCAGGTTTTCACCATTGAGAATGATGTTTACTGTATGTTTGTCATATGGCCTTTATTATGTTGAGCTAGGTTCCCCCTATGCCCACTTTCTGGAGAGTTTTTATCATAAGCTGGTGTTGAATTTTGCCAAAATCTTTTTCTGTATCTATTCAGATGATCATATGGGGGGGGGTTGTTTTTTTAATATCTTTATTGGAGTATAATTGCTCTACAATGTTGTGTTAGTTTCTTCTGTACAACAAAGTGAGTCAGCTATCTTTACATATACCCCATATCCCCTCCCTCTTGTGCCTCCCTCCCACTGTCCCTATACCACCCTTCTATGTTATTACAAAACATTGAGCTGATATCCCTGTGCTATGCAGCAGTTTCCCACTAGCCATCCATTTTACATTTGGTAGTATATATATGTCAGTGCTACTCTCTCACTTCATCCCAGCCTCTCCTTCCCCACCCAAACCCCTGTGTATTCAAGTCCATTCTCCACATCTATGTCTTTATTCCTGCCCTGCCACTAAGTTCATCAGTACCATTTTGTTTTTAATTTCATATATGTGTGTTAGCATCTGATATCTGTTTTTCTCTTTCTTACTTACTTCACTCTGTATGACAGACTCTAAGTCCATCCACCTCACTACAAATAACTCAGTTTTGTTTCTTGATATGGCTGAGTACTATTCCATTGTATATATGTACCACATCTTCTTTATCCAATCATCTGTCAATGGACAGTTTAGGTTGCTTCCATGTCCTGGCTATTGTTAATAGCTCTGCAATGAACTCCATACTGTTTTCCATAATGGCTGTATCAATTTACATTCCCCCCAACAGTGCAGGTGGGTACCCTTTTCTCCACACCCTCTCCAGCTTTTATTATCTGTAGATATTTTTTTGATGATGGCCATTCTGACTGGTTTGAGGTGATACATCATTGTGGTTTTGGTTTGCATTTCTCTAATGATTAGATCATATGGTTTTTATTCTTCAATTTGCTCATGTGATGTATCACATTGATAGATTTGCATATGTTGAAGGATCCTTGTATCCCTGGGATAAATCCCACTTGATCATGGTGTCTGATTCTTTCAATGTGCTGTTGGACTTTGTTTGCAAGTATTTTGTTGAGGATTTTTGATTCTATGTTCATTCATGATATTGTCCTTTTATTTTATTGGCATTTCCCATGAGGTTTTGTTATAGCAGTCTATATATATGTGTGTGTGTGTGTGTGTGTGTATATACACACACACACACACACACACACACACACATATATACACACAAATGCTCCTGGCCTCTTAATTTCAAATACAATTTCCATTTCTTTCATTTGTACTCTCCTCTTCTTATGTTTACTGGTTTTGATATCATATTTGTGTATGGATGATATCCTGCTTTTACTGTATGTTTGCCTTTACCAGTGAGCTTTCCCATTTGTGATTTTCTTGCTTCCCCTTGTGGCCTCTTTTTTTTTTTTCCCCCCCTGCCTAGGGAAGTTCCTTTAGCATTTGTTGCAAAAACTGGTCTGGTGGTGCTGAATTCTATTAGCTTCTATTTTTCTGCAAAGCTTTTGATTTCTCTATCAAATCTGAGTGACAGTCTTGCTGGGTAGAGTATTCTTGGTTGTAGGTTTTTGCCTTTCATCACTTTAAATATATCATGCCACTCCCTTCTGGCCTGCAGACTTTATTCTGAACAATCAGCTGATAAATTTATGGGGATTCCCTTGTATATTATTTTTTGCTTTTCCCTTGTTGCTTTTAATATTTTTTCTTTGTATTTAAATTTTGTCAGTTTGATTAATATGTGTCTCCACATGTTCCTCCTTGGCTTTATCCTGTATGGGATTCTTTCTGCACTTTCTGGACTTGGGTGAAATTTCCTTTCTCATGTTAGGGAAATTTTCAACTATAATCTCTTCAAATATTTTTCTCTTTCTCTTCTTCTTCTGGGACCTGTATAATTTGAATGTTGGTGTGTTTAACATTGTCCCAGAAGTATCTGAGACTGTCCTCATTTCTTTTCATTCTTTTTTCTTTATTCTGTTCCATGGCACTGATTTCCATCATTCTATCTTCCAGCTCACTTATCCTTTCTTCTGCCTCAGTTATTTGGCTATTGACTCCTTCTAGTGTGTTTTTCATTTCAGCTATTGTATTATTCATCTCTGTTTGTTTGTTCTTTAGTTTTTCTAGGTCTTTGTTAAACATTTCTTGTATCTTCTTGATCTGAGCCTCCATTCTTTTTCTGAGATTTTGCATCATTTTTGCTATCATTACTCTGAATTCCTTTTCAGATAGATTGTCTCTCTCTTCTTCATTTAGTTGTTCTTGTAGGCTTTTTTATCTTGATCCTTTGTCTGCAACATATTTCTCTGTCATCTCATTTTGTCTACCTTACTGTGTGTGTGGTCTATTTTCCACAGGCTGCTTCTGGTGTCTGCCCTCTAGTGGGTGAGATTGGTCCAGGGCCTGATGTAGGCTTCCTGTTGGGAGAGACAGATGCCTGCCCTCTGGTGGATGGAGCTGTGTCTTGTCTCTCTGGTGGGCAGGGCTGTGTCAAAGTGTATGTTTTGGGGTGTCTGTGAGCTTAGTATGACATTAGGCAGGCTGTCTGCTGATAGGTGGGTCTGTGTTCCTGTCTTGCTTGTTGTTAGGCCTGAGGCATTCCAACACTGGAGCAGACAGGATGTTGGATAGGGTCAGGCCTTGGTGTTGAAATGGGATCCTCCAGGAGAGCTCACACCAATTAATATTCCCTGGGGCCTCCACTGCCACTCCCCTTGCCCCCACAGTGAGCTACATCCAACCCCTTCCTCCCCAGAAGACCCTCCAAGACTCCTACGTAGGTCTTGACCAGGTTCCGATGGAGGTACTGCTTTGTGCTGGGTCCCAGTGCATGTGCACCCTTGAAGAGTTTTTATTTCCTCCAGCCCTGTGGAGATCCTGCACTCAAGCCCCACTGGCCTTCAAGGCTAAATGCTCTGTGGGTTCTTCTTCCCCCTGCCTGACCCATAGACTGTCTTGCAGGGCTATTTTTATGTGGGAATATTCCTGTGTAGCCTGCATGGTTTTTTTTTTTTTTTTCTTTTCTTTTCTTTTTTTTTTTTTTTTTTTGTGTGTGTGCAAAGGCTATTTTTAGTATAGATATCTGCTACCTCTTTCCTTAGTGTATGCTGGCTGTTATCACCTTGATAGAGGGTTTGACTGGTGTTGTGGTGACCAGAGCCTGCACTGGATATTGAGTGGGGCATTCCCTTTCCTCTGTGGTTGTCACTGCCTTGTCAGGGTTGAGTTCTGATCCCTAGTCATTGGAGTAAAGGCCCTCAGATCTGTTTCTTAGCTGTGCTTCTGATCTGTGGTGTGAGGTAGGGAGGATTGGAGCACTCCCACTTGGAAAGAAACCACTGAGTATTCCTCCTATAGAGGTGTTCACCTGTGGGTATGCTCTGTTTTGTCTCCTTTCACCCATTGTGTGGGCTTACAAAGTACACTGCTGTTGGTACTGCTCTCAGTCCCACCTTAACCATGGTTATGCCAGCAACTGGCCCTGGTGACTCAGGCATCATTTTCACCAGGCCACTGGCCCAGATCCACCGAGGTCAGGTCCCAGTACTGCAGTAATTGTGTACCTGGACCCACTATGTGAGATATGGAGGCAGCTCAGACTCTGGCCTGGCCAAACCCCAGCATGTACGTGCCCACAAAACCCACAGCTGCTAAAGCCAGACCTGTCTCAACTTCAGGAGCACTTGTCCGCTGGGATGTTCCCAGGTGCTGAATTTAGGAAACCATAAGAGGGAATGTAATGCCATGATTTGCACAGCCATGAAGCGAGATTTCAGCTCTTCTTCCTTAGTTGCATGTTCCCTGGAACTCAGCTGTGGTTTCAGCCCCATCTCTGCATGTGGGCCACCCACTGACGTCTGCTCCCAAGGCTACTGGAGCACATGAGCTTGTCAGGCAGGAGGATGTAGAGGCGGCAATCAGGGCAGGCAGGCTGCCCAGATGAGAGGGTGCTGCGTGGCTATGGGATGTGCGAGCCTGTCAGGCAGGAGGTAGTCAAGGTGGCAAGCTGGGCAAATGGGCCACCCACACGGGAGAGTGCTGAGGTGATGATGGCTGGGGGCATGTGAGCCACTCTGGCAGGAGCCCTTCCTAGTGCCTGTGGAGGCAGGGGCCAGTGCATGAGGAGAGAGGCTGCAATGGTGGCCCCGCCCTTTGTGCATCACTCAATCATGGCACTTTTCTTCTATGGTGGTCTGGGCTTCCTCCAGGTATATTCCTTGTTGTGGAGCTCCTCAATCCTATCCCCTTGAGCTGTCTCCTCACAGCCAACATCATTCCCCTTCCTGGGTCTGTTTTTCAAACCCCACATTCCAACATTCAGCCCCCATGTGCACCAGTGGTCACCAGGGGCTGGGACATGCAGAGCTGTGGCCAGACCATTTGTGTAGGCCTCACTCTCTCCTGCCTGCCACAGACTGGTTGCTGCACTATTCTCTGAGCCACCAAATTTCTCCTTCTGCCCCAGCTTCTCTCCCCGCTGCTTCCCCAGATGCGGGAACCTCTTCTCATCTTCAGCTCTCCCCCCACCCCCGCCCAGGGTCACAGGTCACGTCCCACTTCATCTGCTCTTCCTTTTCCCTTCTTCTTTCTTTCATCCTACCTGGTTATGTGGGGATCTTTCTTGTCCTTTCAGGTGCCTGAGGTCCTCTGCTAGTGTTTATCAGGTGCTCTGTGAGAATTGTTCCATTTGTAGATGTATTCTTGATGCATTTGTGGGGAGATATGAACCCCACATCTTCCTACCCCTCCGTTTTCTTGACTGACTAATCAGCAGTTTGAGTTTTAAAAGGCCACATTTTCCTCCTTTTTTAACCTTGGTTTCAGGTTCTACCTAATTTAGCTAATTAGGCTCGGTCTCAGGTCATTGTGGTCTGTATTTACGTTTCTGATTTGTACCGATTTGCGAGACAAAGACAGTTGCTTTTAATTCCCCAAAGAACTGGCCTGTCACCTAAATAATATTAAAAGATTGATTTGCCCAACTACATTTTCTTTAATTTGCTTTTCTGTATCAGTGAGAAGATTTCCAACTAGACTGAAATTTCAGAATTCTATAGTCTAGAACTTTATGGTTTAATTTATCATACCTTCAAAACTTGCATAAGGCATTCAACAAAGACCCTCTTTCTGAGTGCACAGGTTAGACCCAGAGTAAAGTCTCCATTATTTATTTTTATTATCCCTTAAATATTAGCTCTCAGTTTTTACTTTATATTGTATAGGCTCAGGTGATCCCACTGGTTTCCTTTAGCATGTTTAATTAATATTTCCTTCATATGTCATCTTATAATATCAAGCAGGGGAAGAAGTCCCCAGTGAAACATCTCTATCCCACACAATATAATTAGGCAAAGGAGAGGTAATTATCTTATACAATGCCCATTTAAACATACCAATTTTTATAAACTTTCATCTCAATTCAATCAATTTTGTACCTTTGACTTTAGTTTTCATTAGGCTCCAATCAAGTCTTGGTCTTACAGGAGTTCTAAAATCTTTCCTTTCTTGTGTCCCCCAACCATTTTATCTGTTTTGTAGGAAAGACTCTGGGGTCCCCAGAGAGTGGTTTAGCCAAGGGACTCAGGCACTTTTGTCAATCTTTTAACTTGATTAATTGGTCTAACTTTTGCCCCAAGTAATTGTTGGTCAGGTATCTCAGTGTAATTTTACGTGTATAAAATTTATATATAATAAAGTATACATATTTTAAACTGGAGTAAATAGGGCAGACTTGTTTGGGTCTGACCCTTTAATGTTGAGCACAAGTAGGAGATCTCTTTGGCCCATCCAATCTTAGGTAGTTAGTTGTATCCAATCTTTGATTTATCTCATTAATGTCTGTTTTATTTATCACACTTTAAAATAACCATCTAAAGATTTCTTATTCATTTAGGAGAAGTTCCTTTAAAATTTCCACCTTGTTGGGAAAAAGTTTCTAGACTGTTCCTTCAGTTTTTTTCCCTGTTACTTAACCTAATTAACAATAATTATTCTAATGTTTTTATTAGCATCTGTAAGACCCATTGAGGGGAAGCAGAGACCACAAATAAGGTTTCCCAAACCAATTTTTGGGGTTTGTTTGAAACTAAAGGAGTTTTTAGGTTAACCATTATATGTCTAATTTTCAACATTTTTCCCCCCATATGAGCCAATAAAACAGCTGTTTATAATGAGAGCTCTCTAAAAATTTACCAATTTAGAAGTTTCTCCAATTTGAAGGATCCATTATCTGGCCATAAATGAGGTATACCTTAATAGTGACTCAAACCAATAAGACACAAGAGGCTTCCCCACAAAAGAGTGTAAAGGATGCTGTCTAAATAAGATCCAGAAAATTTACTCCCAAAAGTAGTTTAAGAAAGTAATGATCTTTGTAGTACAGGCTGACACAATGAAGGTTAAGATGGCAAAAAGCCCCTGAGAATTGGTACAGTCAGACAAAAGACTACTCAGAATCCCAGTGTATTTGACTGGCTACCAAATGTACACCATATAAGTACTTCTGGATGGTAGCGACCAAGTTCTCAAAACATACACACACACACACACACACACACACTGAAGTATATCAGATAGAACACTTATATTTCAAAGACACAGGAAGAGAAATGTAAGTTTCCCCTAGAAAGCCTTTTGTTTTTTTGAAGTCAGAATTCTGAAAAGATGTTTTTATCAAGCCAGCTTTTTCTAACTTAACTGCATATGCAATAAAAGAGGCTTATCTTAGTCATTTTAGGGCAAGATTTTCTTTAAGTCCCAAGTAAGTAAGCACTTGTAAATGTAAATTTTGTATGTACATAAACCTGGCCAGGGTATAAGTTGGAGGCTGGAAATCTGTTGTTCCTTTTTCTTTTGTATTGAAAGCTAAGTTCCCCATTCTGAGTTCAATTTGTGAAGATCACTTTTATTTTGACAAACTCTATTAAAGTAGCCAATTCAAGTAAGACAAGTTAGTCTTCCACCTAATTACCCAGTCCAAATTTTACTCAGTGTCTTTCACCTGAGCAAAGTCTTCCCAGTCTTTCAACTGAAGATAAACCAGTGTCTAAACTGAGCAAGATCTTCCCAGTGTCTTTTAAGTGAGGCTAATCCACTTGAGCAAAAGTCTTCCCAGTGTTTTTCTACAGAGGATAAGCTCTCAGTGTTTAAACTGAGTAAAAATCTTCCCCGTGTCTTTCACTGAGGATGACCCAGGTACTCCTTCTTGAAACCAAGTTTCAAGGATAACCTACTACTCGAGAAGAGTTTAACACCACTGAATAAAACTTGGGATCATCAACCAAAACAGGAGATCCAAGAACCAAGAGAGACTCGCCCAAATTCGTCCTGACTCTCTGAAAGTGGACAGGCCCAAGAAGCCTCTGCTGGTGCCAAGACTCTGGATCCTCATAGAGTTCAGGCAAAGAAGAAAAGTCTGCTCTGGGCCCCTTCATTGGTTGCCAAGACTGCTGACTGAAAAATATGCACAACCCAAAAGGAGAATTATGTTTTATTTGGCAGATTTTCTGAGGACTTAAGCCCAGAACACAGCCTGTCAGATCACTCTGAGGAACTGCTCAGAAGACCTAAGGGAGGAGTCAACAAAAACCAGGTAGTCAGAACATCAAAAGATTACTATTAATTAAAGGAAACTAGACATCTCAAGTTAAGGACTTTAGCACGTTTCTATGTATGAGAAGATGAAAGAATCTGGGCTTCTTGAAATCATTCCTTTGATGTGCCCCTTAACTCTAGAATCAGTACCCTGTTTTTCTCCATCCCGAATCCCCTCAAGGTGCACAGTTGAGGGTTCCTGCTTTGATGTCTGACTTGATGGCTGCAACATCCTTTGTCTACTGATATGGCAGGGAACATTTTTCATCCACAGGTAAGAAATTGAGGAGAAAATTAACATAATTCATGATATAAAACCATTACAATATTAAAAATTCCCAAATGTCAAACAAACATAAGTACCCTTGACCTGTAAAATGGAAGATGCCATAGAAGGGAAAAAAAGAAACAATAAAGAAAATGTAGAAAATAAAGCATAAAATAAGATGGCAGAAATCAATAACAGTAGAACAACAAATAAATCAAGGTAAATGTTATCATAAGATTTTTAAATTTCAAAAAAAAACCCCATCAAACAAAACATATTGAAAATAAAGTAATAGAGAAAATTTAGACAGCAAATATGAATACAAAGAAGACCTGTTAAGTAGTTAGTCAGACATTAGCAGCAAGGAGGTGACAGTGGTGAGAAAGACAAGAGGAAGAAATTGAGTCACACCCAGCCATCTGGGGACTCTCCCTTGACTCCACCCAGAACGGGCAAAACTATGGTCGTGTGGTGGGCAGCTTATCCTGATAAAGAGAGGCACAGTAACACGAGGGGACTTCTCCAGGCTGTGCATGCCCAGACCAGAGAGGCGTATAACCTATAGTAAATCCAAACTCATTATACCATAATTACAATAAATTACATGTGGTTTTGCCCCTCCCCCCACCCAGTAGGAATTTCTTGGGGATTCAAGGATGAGAGCATGCTCAGCTGGAGCCCACCAGCCATGCAGGGAGCCTGTGGAAGATACTGCTCCTGCCACATCCCTATTGGTTCCTCTTACCAAGTGCCATCTACATCTGGCCTCTTCCATTTCTCCAGGCCCAACGACCTCCTCAGTTTCTGTTCATTCACATACATCCCTGAGTGCCTCTCAGTCACCAGAGCTTTTTCTTCCACTGGATAGCCTTTCACCCCTGCCACTTGCTCTTTCCTCTCCCACATCATGTCTGCCTGATTCATAGGCCTGCCCTCTGACAGCCTCCTCTGCCCTACCACCACCAGACTCAATTCTGACTCTTACTTAGTGTGACTCTTCAATGGTACTACCACTGGGCACTGTCCCACAGAGGATGTCTCCACATACTCCTTGGTCATCTTCCATCATCCTAGCCATCTCAGGCCTTGGCCACTCAAGCTGTCCAATTTCAGCCCTGTCCTGGTGGCAGGCAGCTACCAAATCCTGGTGCCTATCAACCTCATCACAGAGCAAGTCCCAAAAAAAGCACCTTTCCCACAACCCACCAGAGGCCTCATTCTGCGTAGGCCCCACAGACAGACAGATAGAGCTGAGTACCCCTCCTTTGCTCAACTCTGATGACCAGAACCTCCTGGAGATACAAGTCACAAACAGAGTTGAGATCAAGATTCGGAAGGAAAAAGAAAACAATGGATCACATCTAAAACAAATGAGCCCAAACTGCCACCTGAATTCTTTGGGGAATATGCTGAAATCACTAGGTACTGAGCAGAACACTACAACCCCCAAATTTTCTGGAGCATAAAAGACAAACCAGAGCAGCTGCCTTGTCTTCAGCAGTTCTCATATCCCAAGGTCTTGGGGGACCATCTACAGCAGAAATATAACCAGTTTTTCTGGGGTCTCCCTTCTCTGCACAGTGAATCCTTGGTGGCTACTGCCTGGATCTCCGAGAGCTTTTCAGCACCACAGTCTCCTTCTTTCTTATTCAATGGAATTTCAAATGCCTGCCCAGTTCAAATGCAAGCTAAAATATCTCCACTGCTTTTCCAGTTCCAGCCCCTGTCCCATCTAGAGTTCCAATCTCGACCCTTTATTCCAACAATACCTCAATTCCAGCCTCCACTTCTGGCTCAGGTCCAAACCCAGGCACATCTCAAATCCTCTCTCCCAATCCTACCACCTTCTTCTCTACCCCAGATTAGGGCCTGTGGAGCACCTTGCCCTACAGCCCAGAATAAGGTACACTTTCTTACCCCAACTGGGATTCAACATTCAGAATGGTCCTTGTTGCAGAAGCAACTAGAAAATGGGTGGGCTTTATCTTCTGTAGTCAAAAGATCTCAGGAACTCTTTAGTGTCTTCACTTCCAACATTCCTGAGGACAGCTGGGTTGCCTCCATCCTTCCTGAGAATTTTCCAATCAGTCCTGAGCTCCAGAAGCAACTGAAAGAACACTTCCAAAAGTGGCTCATCCAACACCGGTGGGAGCTGCCACAAAGGATCCAAGAGCCTTTAGAGATAAGGCAGCTTCAGGGAGAATTACCAGGGACATGCCAGGCAAAGGACAAGCATGGACCCTCACAGCCCTCTTTGTTTACAGGTGAAAGCAACAAAGATGCACAGAAGGTGGGGTTCCGGCTAAGTCAGGAACTGGGCAAGGGCCTGGGACATATTCTGGGGAAGATCCCAAAAGATCTCTCCAGAAGCTCAGAAAGCTCCCTAGTGAAGTTTAAGGAGGTGAACTCTGAGGAGTCAAAAAGTGACTTGAGGCTCTTGAGGAGTGACTCAGGAATTGATTTACTAAGGAGCTTAGACAAGAATCTAGAAAACATTTTGAAAGGCCATTTGGGCAAAAAGTTGGGGCAGATCAATGAGGGTTTGATTCCTGTGAATGTGCATCAATCCTGCCTTGTCCTCGAGCATGCTTCTCCCAAGTCCAATATTCACATGGAAACCAGAAATCTTGAAGGGTTGGGAACCCTGTATGAACACCTCCTGTAGGGTTTCCTTCCTTGATCCAGACACTCGAGAGGTGCTGGAAGCACATATTATAAGGTTTTTGGTAAAGCACAGGTGGACCCTACCCCTCAAGGTCCTCAAGCCCCTAAATCTAAGTTGAAAAAGTTTCAACCCTCCACCATTCTGCAGTTTGTCTTTTCCCTTCAGCCACCTGTGTATCTGGGTCCCACTCAACAGTCAAGTTTGCTGAGTTCCTGGGAAAACCTCCTCAGGCTAATTCAGGAGAGGAGGTGATAACAGGAGAGTCAGTTCCTACCCTGATGAGGCCTCTCCTTGTCCCCTCACTTGTGTGTAAGGAAATCCAGAGTGCCCTGAGAGGGATTCCATCTGGTGACTACCATGGGCCCTCAAAGGCTTCTCTGACTGGACAGGAGGGCAGGCCACCTTCTCCATCCCTCACACTCAGCCTTGTGGGCAGAACCTGGAAGAGTGAGACTGTGAAATGGGTCAAGAGGGACAGCCAGGTCCAAGTTCAGAAATGGTCAGGAATGAGCCAAGAGAGGAGAATGGTGGCCAGGCCTCACGAGACCCCTGCCATAGGGTAACAGTGATGGAGGTGAACTTAGGATCCCAATCTTTGAGAGGTGAAGAGGCCAGGGAGTTGTGGAGGCCAAGGAGTCCCCTGCTCTTCAACCACAGTCTAGTGTTATCTTGGAAACCAAAGTGTTGACAAAATTCCAAACCACATATGTACATATGAGGAGTTTAGAGGTACCAGGGACCAGTTAAAATTTCCTACTACATAGAATGTCTGTTTTCCAACATCCAGGTGAGCCATGCCTTAACATGGAGGTTGCTAGTGAGTTTAAGTCCAAAGTAAAGGTACAATCAGACAACCAGCTTCAGGACTTTCCCAAACACATGTTCCTTGCTGCAGACAACTTGGCCTCTCAGGTGCCTCAGTGCCATCCCCAGAGAGTCCCCACCAGAGACAGGTTAGCTTCCCAGGAGCCAAGTGGTCTTATGGAAGCCCAAAAGAGCAACCTAGGGCATCAGGAGCCCAAAACTTCAGGACTCATGGAAGAGCCAGAGCAAGATGATTGCCCCTACTTACAAAAGAGAGGACTGTAGGAAGTATAAACCAGGAGAGCATGAAGAAGGGTTTAAAGAATTAGGGACCTCTCAAGCTGGAAGTATGAGCCACCCTGCCCAGGTCAGGGGAATAACAGACTCTGTTGGGAGCAAATGTCTCCAGTTCATGCCAGAGAAGAAACATAGCCCTCCAGAAAGCCTCTTCAGAAAAAGGATGAGGCTATTTTTAAAGTGGATTTTCCCCAATAAAAACTCAATGGTCGAGATGCTCTGCAAAAATTCAAGCCCATATCAGCCACTGCCCAGAGTCACAGATCAGTCAAAAGCAGATCAATCTTGAAGAGTGAGACTGCTGAGGGTCAGGCACTCATGACAGCTGTTGGACAGATCCTAGAAGAAAAAATAGCAATTCACCATGGACTTCGTGCCACAAAGTTAAATGAACACAAACAGGAATTCCAAGCCCCAGTATGTGGGTGTTTCTGCTACCATAGGCTTACCTCCTACCCAGAGCAAGGGAGAATGATGGGTTATATAGCCTGCAGTCATCAAGCCACCTCCAAGGACCAGAGTTGTTCTATCAGGGAAAGGGAAGTCAGACACCAACATAGTTTGAAAAGTGTAAGATTCGACGATGAGCAGCTGGGCCTAATGTGCCTCCCATCCTCGCCCTCCAAGAAGAGTCTGTTTCCAGTTAGTACCTGTCAGTATGGGCCAAGGATTCCAGGTACCCCAGCCCGCCATCAACACTGTCCAAGGCATTGTCATCTTTGGGGAGGTGTCTTGCCTGGTCAACAGTAAAATCCTTCTTTAGTCTTCCCTTTAGTAGGAAAACATGTCTCCAAGTAAAAATTCAGTCCATGTAGGGAAAATGATTTTCTCATTAGCACATCCAACATATTTAATGTTCCCCGATACATATATATATATTTTTTTTTCTTTCTTTCTCATAAGAGCATAGTGTAATGGCTGCTGTCTGTGCTGTGCACTTTGTCTTCTAGAAGGGAGGGGCATGGAGGGAGGTTGACAGTAGCATCACAAGCTTGCTCCTTGTCTCGTGTCCCTTCATTTCACCTTATAATACTGTCATTACACAAACCAAAGCTACTCTAACAATGAGATGGGAAAAACCTATGAAGCCCACACCCAAGGATCTGGTTCAACCAGTCTTTCTCCTTCTTCTCTGCTACTTTGAACTTTATACAACTGTAGTGGATAGGTTTACACGATAGGGCCGGACATTCCAATTCAGGCTCCAGGAAGTGTCAGAGCCAAGTGGATGGAAGTTTGGGGAGAATAGAGTATGGGCTCTGAGTTCAGAAGCAGGAGAAATCTTGCCCCTGGATCTCTTGGTAGGCAATATACAACATCTGCTCTTAAGAGCTCCTTCTTTCTCTGATTAAGGCTGGGATTGAGATATGCCCTATGAACCCCTTTTAGCTTAGCCATAAAAAAATGTACAGCATCACCCTCCCCCACCTCTGTTTTTCCTACACTTTAGAGCAGCAGCAAGGATGGCATTTCGAGCTCTGTGTGTGTAGGTGGGGGGAGTATCAGGGAGGCTGCTGAGGGCTGTGTTGAGCCCAGTCCCATATAAATGAATGGCTATGTTCATGGGTCACCTACCTTCCACTCTATGTTAACCCCAGAGAAGGAGTTTTGGATGAATGGAATAGGGGTGTGACTGTGTGTAGTAACTATCTGATGGTCAAACACTGTGAATTTAGGGTGGGATGTAGGTGTAGAAAAAACATTGGTTCCAAGGAAGGAGCAAAGTGGTACCATATTCCCATAAATGTGCAGTGAAAGAGCAGCCCCCTGACATACAGCCACCATCTAAAGGCCTAAAGGGGAGGAAAAGTTAAGGGTCCAGTAGCTCATCATAGCCCCACCCCAGGGTCTCTACCCTATTCCAACTCTAAGATCACAGACCTAGAGAAACCACCTTTAGGTCAAAACAGAAGGTCAAACTTATAGAAGTAAAGCAAATCAGGGAAGGTTAATCTCTTAATACTATATTTAATAAGCTTACACATCATCACCTCTTGACTTTTAGAAAGGATAACTTAGCAATAGGTGTAAAAGCCAGGACTAGGGAACGTGGGATGTGACTCCTAGTCTGGTGACCTTCACATAAACACATGGCCCGAGGACTGCTCCAGGGGAGAGGTGGGGACTGGCTTGTGATTGTGTAGTAAGCCTTGCCTGTCTCCCAGTCCTTGATCACCCCAGAGCCTGGCAGGTGAAGAAACAATCAGACAGGATTTGTGGTGGTGTGGAGGTGACCTGTGCAAAATGGATGGGGCAGGGTGCAATCCAGGAGTGTTCCACTGATCTGTTTCTAGCACAGCTTTTCTTGTCTCCTGACCCCCATCCATATGGAAAAGCAGGGAGATGAGGAAGAATTTCTCTAGAGTGATTTGGCACTTTCTGCCATGTGCAGGGCGCATGGTGGACACAGCTCCAGGTGGTGTCTTTCCCATTGTGGAGATTTCTGTTCCAGCTGATGCCCCTGATCCAGATGACAACAGAAATGGACCCCATCCCCCATACTAGTCAGGCCCCTCAACATGTGGAAATGCTGGGACCTGGGGTGGAGGGGGCAGAGTGAGCACAGGACTGCTGACACCCCTGGTTTCTCCCTGGAGCCAGGCCCTACCTCTGGGCCCCAATTCCCAAGGCAGCCTCCAGAATGGGCAGAGCAGTGAGAGTGGAGCCAGGACTTGTGGGAGGGGTCGGTACCCAGAGGAAAGAGTTGACAGGGCTGTGACCTGAGCCTGGCTGCTGCTGGGTCCTCTCAGGGACACCCAGAAGTGAGTTCTGGGAATATGGGGAAGTTGGACTTGGACCCCCCTGACTCCTGCTGGGAGAAGTGCCACAGACAGGTGATGCTGATGGAACAATAAGAAAACAGAAAGAAGCAAGTCCCTTTGTACTTCTCTTGCTGCTCCGTCTTCCATAAGGTACAGTAAGACAAGAAATAGAGAGACCAAAAGAAAAAAGAAATGGAGAGACCCAGAGACGATACACAAAGACTTCACAGACACACCTCTAAAGAGAGACTTCTCACACAAACACCTTTCTCAGAGATCACATACTGAGACCTCACACAGGGAGGGACCTCATGTTGCCTCACAGACCCTCAGACAGAAACCTAGCACAGATTTAACAGATTTCCCAGAGATACCTTCCAAAGGGACCTCATACAGAGGCTTCACACAGAGATCTCACCCAGAGACAACACACAGAGACTTGGTACAAAGACCACACAGAGACTTGGCACAAAGACCTCACAGAGACCTCACATCTATTCTTCAGTATCCATTGACAAGTCTTTCTTAGTGAATATGAAACCACTTAGCAAACTGGCAGCATGATAAATATATTATCAGTTGTGCCCCTCTGATATCCACCAGACACTCATTGTCAGCATTACTCTAAATGGGGAAATGTTTGAGAAGTTTTGTTCTTTTGTAAGGTCATTGCCTCTGAACAAAAGAATTATACATTCTACATGTAGATTTGCAAATTTCATTCTTAGGTGTTCATTAGCTTGAAAATCACAAATTATATTTTTTTATTTATATTTGTTTTAGAAGAATGAAGAAAATAATGTTTATTTCTTAGAAATGCATGTAGTACTCTATTTTTTTATTTTTAAAAATTTTTATTGGAGTATAGTTGATTTACAAATTTGTGTTAGTTTCAGGTGTACAGCAAAGTGAGCCAGTTATACATATACATATATCCACTTTTTTTAAAGATTCTTTTCCCATATAGGCCATTACAGAGTATTGAGTAGAGTTCCCTGTGCTATACAGTAGGTTATTATTAATTATCTATTTTATATATAGTAGTGTGTATATGTCAATCCCAATCTCCCAATTTATCCCTCCCCCCCTTATCCCCTGGTAACCATAAGTTTTCATTTGTACCCTTTTTTTAGGAGAATCACAAATTTTAAACACAACTAAAACACTGTCAGTCTCCAGTGAGAGAAAATATTTGTCCAGTTTTAGTTATCATCCAGTCAAATGGTATCTGGCACATTTTTTACTTTATTGGGGACAAAGCTTAAACTTGAGACAGCTTACTTGTTTCCTTTGGAAACATAAGAAAAACCTGCAACAAAAACCTGCAACCTGAAATAAACCAAGAAAGAAGCATCGGGACTCACATTCACTTCCCAGAGGACTGCGTAACTAGCACATTATTTTGCACATAATAGCTTGCATCAGGTTTGTGGGGTTTGCTTTATTTTTTAACTGGCCAATAATCATGTGAGGATTTTTCACAAGTCAAATTTCCGGTTTTAAATTTTACATTCTGGCAAAATTATGCTTCTGAATATTATTTTATTTCTTAAAATATAGTAATGCCCTAAAATGATATTACACAATCATAACATTCAGCTAACATACTTAAAAAGATGGGCTATTAAGGATTCATTCTTAAATAATTCTATGAAATTCACATTTTCTAAGATATGCAGTTAGGATCCATTTTATATTCATTACAGTGTTAACACATTGCTTTAAAAATTTTTGAAAGATTATAAAATATATGACTTAGCCTATGTTTGACATTATACATGTTACCTCATAAAATTACTGAGGGAAGCATATCTTAATATCTGAATTGAAGGTAGTGTACACTTAATCTACATTTGGCTTATAACAATGAATAATGAAAGGCTTTCATTTATTATATGTCCCACACTTTCCAAAGGATACACTTCTAAAAGACTACTGATTTCTCACTGCTAATTAGCAACCTATTGTCCTTGCCTTGGTAAAATCTATTTTAATGACAGCTGGTTAAGTCTCCCAGATTATCCATTGGTATTACAGCATCACAGTCTTTTAAGAGGAGCAGGGCTGACATGAGGACTCTTTGGGCTTATTTCTACAAGAAATTTAGTTTTTCTATTCTCCTAATTAAAAAATGTATAATTATTAATTTTTCACTTTACTCCCTTATGTCATTGAATCAGAAAACAATGGAATATGGTCATGTATGTCATCTAATACTCTATCAGATCACTTTTTTTTAATAGTGCAGCTTACGCAGGTAAGTTTACTGATCAGAACAAAATGGAATCAATTAGGAAAAAGTTCATACAGGAAAATATCCTTTTCAAAGTTGACTATTTTAACACAGTTAAATAAGTGATTATTTTTTAATCCTTTGAGTTAAAGTTGTTCAGGGTGGCCAAGAAAGTCTGGAAACATGAAAAATGTCCATAAAAGCACTTTATTACTATAATATGTTTAATGTGTTGCTCCTCGTTATTAATTCACAGTTCATTAAGTTGGACAAAATTACAATGAACAATGTGCATTAAAGCAAAATTCCCATCAATCATTTTCCATCTGTCATACACTGTGTCAGATGATTTGTGTGTCTAATTTTCATGGAAAAACTTGTACCTTTACTCCAGAATAAGAAATCAAGGGGGATCAATCTATTAAAAAGATATTAATATTCCCAGACTCTGTGGCCTTCAGTATTTTCTTTTTAAGAAGATTCACCTAGTGCAAATCTTATAAATATTTTTACCATTTAATATGCCCAGACAAAATGGATACAAAAATTAGATAAAAGAGAAAACAACAAAAACAGATCCCCTTTGTTTTCAAAACATTTGATGTTTACATCAAAATATTTTGCTGAAAATGAAGTGATTTTTAATCTATAGTTAAAAGACACTCTATAATGATATTTAGAACATATTACAGATCTGAATTTTTACAAATAGATTTTTATTTAAAACAGGTCTCACACTGATATCAATAAACCAGGCACTCTAGAACAAAATGTGGAGAGATGGCAATTATGTGATGACTTCTTAATACTCCAAAGGAAAAAGATTTTTTCCAAAGTAGTCCAATATTAACCCTTAAGATCTGCTCCCCTTGATAGGTTTCAATATTATTTTCTGTTTCATACACATTTACTTTATAATTAACTCCTACAGGAGGACATTTCTGGAAATGTTCCCAGATATGTACAGCCACACTTTCTGTCATGACCACACCATGGAAAAAGTAGGGAACATCCAGAACCTGACAATCCAGGGGTTTCATAATTACCCCTTTGAAGTCAGTCAGAATCATAATCATTCCCAGAACAGGGTTGGTCTTTATATATGTGCCCCTAGACATGCAGATTGTAACATTACCCACCCAAAGGCAAGTTGTCTTCCTTACTCAGGTTTGCAGGGGTGCCAACTCACTGTGGTAGCTAGAAGAGTCCGTTGCCCCCACCCTGGACCTGCATTCTGTACTCTCCACAGACACATTGTACTACAGATATACAAGTGGTGCTGATGAAACTTCCAGAAAGCTATAAAATGATGCATGCCAGGCACGGTAGATGAGGATTTAGAAAATGCTAACATTTTTTCTAGGAAATAAAGGTGACATACCTCTCTGGCTTTAAGCATTTTTGTGCATTAGCTGGCCCCCTGGATCTGGGAAAAAGCATCTGATTTTAAAGTTTCTCAGCCTCATTCTCTGCAGTGAAATCTGAAGCTCTTCCTTCCTTCTCAGAGTCCAGAAGCTGGAATTGATACAGTGTGCTCTCTGTGATTTCAGTCTCTACCATTTGTTTCCAATGACCACTTCAACTCAGATATCTCTCAATTCAGGGATCACTCCTAAACTTCAGGAAGAAGGTCACTGCCCTTTTTATTCCCACCACAATGTTATGCTAGTAACCCTTTACAGTGTCAATAAATTTATTTTGTAGAATGTGCCCCTTGGACTCCACCTGCTAAATCTGTTTTTTGGGCAAATCATTTATTACTTAGCTATACAAATTTTATAAAATCATATTTCATAAAATTGTATTTTATAAAATGTTATTTTCTTATTTGATAAAATTGGTAAATCTCGGGATTTAGGCTTAATTATTATTTTTTAAAATAGTACTCATTTTGCCAATTTTTCTCTTTTTACATATATCAGAAAATACGTTAAGAACTCAACTGTGAAGATATCACTATTTTTTTTTTCACTTTTTGTACTTAACTTTTATAACAAACCTTTATTATTGCACAGGAAACAAGAAGGTTTGTTCCTTGGAAAACATCAGTCTTAAGAACGTACTAAGTTAAAGCTTAGCATGTCAGATCTGTGAGTAACCTTGTCTTTCTTTAAATTTTTTTTTATTTTTTTGCTGTACGTGGGCCTCTCACTGTTGTGGCCTCTCCTGTTGCAGAGCACAGGCTCCGGACGCGCAGGCTCAGCAGCCATGGCTCACGGGCCCAGCCACTCCGCGGCATGTGGGATCTTCCAGGACCGGGACACGAACCCGTGTCCCCTGCATCGGCAGGCGGACCCTCAACCACTGCACCACCAGGGAAGCCCAACCTTGTCTTTTTATTCGTGATGTTTTTTCTGAATTGGTAAAAAAAAAAAAAAAAAAAAAAAAAGCCTTAAGAGCTTAGGAACAGAAGCAAACTGAGAATTAAAATCCAAATCATTCAAATGAAGTTTGTCAGAACAGTTTGTGCGTGGAGAGGACAGCTTCTAGGCACTTCAGAGAAACCAGCAGGGCAGAATTGAGAATAGCCAGCACCTTACAGGGCTTCTCACAGAAATGACTTAATGCAGAGAGGTGACTAGATTTCACAGGGAGACCAGGGAGAGGATGCAGAGATAATTAAATCACATTCAAGCACCTGTTCACCTGGGAGGTAAATTCCTTCATATTGTGGTCAGATGCTGTTTAGGGGGACACTGGTGCAGGGGAGGTGTTGGGAGGATGAACTCTTTTCTGAGTGATTTTGCAAGTGTGAAAATTCATCCAACAGAGATGCTAGAAAAATTTGCTCCTAGTAGCGAGCATCCAACATGATATTTTGGGACAAAAATGTGTATTTGGAAGAATTTTTCACAAAAGGGCAGTGATGGGAGGAAAAGATTCATATGGGCCTGGCTAGTAATATTCTTCCTTCACAATTTTCTTGTGGGTTCCTGAGGCCTCTTGTGACTGCTTGGAGACCTGGTCCCCAAGCAATGGTCCTCTTTGTCATACTCAGGGTAACCCAGGAAGTTGCTTGTCTGAAGCAGAAAAGGTTCTCCTTTCCACTCATGTCCTCTTGCTGACCAGATGAACACATGGCATCATCTACAGCTGAGAGGTGTTTGTTAACTAGCTTTGTTTCATAGGACACAGCTCATATATACTCTACAGTAATGTTTATCACCGTCTTTTATAATCTCAAGGTAAGAAGTAATCAGTGTTAAAATCATTCTACTGGAATAACAAAGCACATGATTTTTTTTTCCCTAATAGTGATTGTATTTGTTTGCTAGGGCTGCCATAACAAAATACCACACTGGCTACTAGGTGGCTTAAACAACAAAAATATATTTTCTCCAAGTTCTAGAGGCTAGAAGTCCAAGATCAAGTTATCAAGTTTAGTTTCTTTGAGGTCTCTCTCCTTTGATGGCTACCTTCTCGCTGTGTCCTCACATGGTTGCCCCTTAGTCTGTGCATGTCTGTGTTCTAATATTCCCCCCTTATAAAGATACAAGTCATACTGGATTAGTCCATCCATATGATCATTTTACCTTAATTTTCTCTTCCAAAGCAGTATTTCCAAGTAGAAGTTAAGCTTACTGTACAAGCAATCAGGTATTTAATAAGAGGCATTGCTATGGAGACAAAAAAAACAATGGTTAATAATTGAGGCAAATTTCATACCAGTTTTTGAGTTCTGAGGGTAGACAGTTGAGAAGATCTCTAAATGTCAGGGTTAAAGCATCTTTTGTAGTTTGAATGTCCATGATGATGTCATCAGATGTTCAGGTAAACTTTCTGAGTGGTCCATATAGCAACAAGAACGAAGAAGATTGTCTAAACATGAGCTGCTGTGATTTCTCTGAAGTTTATATTAAGATATCTACCTTCAGTATGCAGGACTTCAGAAAAAAAGGCAGTTTTAGTTTCAATGATTCCAAGTCAAAGGGGTGGGAGAAAATTTGGAAACACTAGTTTGGAGAGATGTAGTCAGGTAGTGGAGGAAACTAGAAAAATTCAGGATACAGTCCAGTTTTCAGGTAATTAACAAAACATCAAGGAAAATTAATAGCACTAGAATCTAATATCCACAATACGTATTTTGGTTTCTATTGAAAGATAATTTTTCTCTCTAAAATCACCCTCATTTCTATCAAAGATAGCCAAATTAAGACAAATTTGTTTGCAAAATAAGTCTAGATTCAATAAACTTGGTCTTGTTATTTATATAAGTATAGCAAGGATTGTGACTGACCATATAGGCTTATTTTTTATTTTTAGTTTTTGCTTTTATTAAGAGAATTTATTGCCTCTCTCTCCTCCCAATAGCTCAAACATAAAGAAGCAACATCAGAGGAAGACAGACAAATGGCTCTTTGAGTTTGTCCTTCTTAGCATTGGTGAAGGAAGAGGCAGCTTTCTCAAAGTTTTTATCTGCTTAATTGGATGTAGTGGAGAAAGGGAACAAGGAAAGTCAGAGGATAAGTGAACAGGCTCTGCACCTACCAAGGATGTGTTATCCTACTAATCGTCCCAGTAGGAATATTCCATTCATGTTCTTTGATCTGATCCTTGCATTGGAAGATACTTCTTTTTTTAATCTTTTTTTAATTTAAATTTTATTTTATATTGAAGTATAGTTGATTTACAATGTTGAATTAGTTTCAGGTGTACAGCAAAATGATTCAGTTATACATATATATATATCCATTCTTTTTCAGATTCTTTTGCCATATAGGTTATTACAGAATATTGAGTCGAGTTCCCTTTGCTATACAGTAGGGTCTTGTTGATTATCTATTTTATATATAGTAGTGTGTATATGTGAACCCAAATTCCTAATTTATCCTTCCCTATACCTTTTCCCTTTAGTAACCATGTTTGTTTTTTAAGTCTGTGAGTCTGTTTCTCTTTTGTAATTAAGTTCATTTGTATCATTTTTTTAGATTCCACAGATAAGTGATATCATATGATATTTGTCTTTCTCTGAATTATTTCACTTAGTATGATAATCTCTAGGTCAATTCATGTTGCTGCAAATGGCATTATTTCATTCATTTTTATGGCTGAGTAATATTCCATTGTATATATGTACCACATCTTCTTTATCCATTCATCTGTCAATGGACATTTAAGTTGCTTTCATGTCCTGGTTATTGTGAATAGTGCTGCACTGAACACTGGGGTGCATGTATCTTTTTGAAGTATAATTTTCTCCAGATACATGCGTAGGAGTGGGATTGCTGGATCATATGGTAGTTCTATTTTTAGTTTTTGAAGGAATCCCATAATATTCTCCATAGTGGTTGAACCAATTTATATTCCCACCAACAGTGGGAGGGCTCCTTTTCTCCACACCCTCTCCAACATTTTTGTAATCTACAGTTTGTAGACTTTTTGATGATGGTTATTCTGACTGGTGTGAGGTGATACCTCATTGTTGTTTTGATTTGCATTTCTCTAATAATTAGTGATGTTAAGCAGATTTTCATGTGCTTTTTGCCCATCTGTATGTATTCTTTGGAGAAATGTCTATTTAGATCTTCTGTCCATTTTTTGATTGGGTTGTTTGCTTTTTTGATATTGAGCTGCATGAGCTATTTATATACTTTGGAGATTATTCCATTGTCAGTCTCATCATTTGCAAATATTTTCTCCCATTCTGTAGGTTGTCTTTTTGTTTTGTTTATGGTTTCCTTTGCTGTGCAAAAGCTTTTAAGTTTTATTAGGTCCCATTTGTTTATTTTAGTTTTTGTTTTCTTTCCTCTAGGAGGTGGATCTAAAAAGATATTGCTGCTGTGAAAGAGTGTTCTGCCTGGATTTTCCTCTAAGAATTTTATAATATCCAGTCTTACATTTAAATCTTTAATGCATTTTGAGTTTATTTTTGTCTATGGTGTTAGAAACTTGTTCTAATTTCATTTTTTTACATGTAGCTGTCCAGTTTCCCCAGCACCACTTATTGAAGAGACTGTCTTTTCTCTATTGTATATTCCTGCTCCTTTGTCATAGATTAATTGACCATAGTTGTGTGGGTTTGTTTCTGGGCTTTCTATTCTGTTCCACTGATCTATATTTCTGTTTTTGTGCAAGTACCATACTGATTACTGTAGCTTTGTAATATATTCTGAAGACAGTGAGCCTGATTCCTCCAGCTCCATTTTGCTTTCACAGTATGCTTTGGCTATTTGGGGGTTTGTGTTTCTATACAAATTTTAAAATCTTCTGTTCTAGTTCTGTGAAAAATGCCATTGGTGGGGGCTTCCCTGGCGGTCCAGTGGTTGGGACTTTGCCTTCCAATGAGGGGGATGCAGGTTCGATCCTTGGTCAGGGAGTTGGGATCCCACATGCCGTGCAGCCAAAAAACAAACAAACAAACAAACAAAAACATAAAACAGAAGCAATATTGTAACAAATTCAATAAAGACTAAAAATGGTCCACATCAAAAAAATCTAAAAAAAAAAAATTCCACTGGTAACTTAATAGGGATTGCATTGAATCTGTAGATTGCCTTGAGTAGTACAGTCATTTTGACAATGTTGATTCTTCCCATCCAAGCACATGGTATATCTCTCCATCTGTTTGTGTCACCTTCAATTTCTTTCATCAGCATCTTAGAGTTTTCAGAGTACAGGTCTTTTGTCTCCTTAGGTAGATTTATTCATAGGTATTTTTTTCTTTTTGATGTGATTGTAAATGGGATTCCTTCCATAATTTCTCTTTCTGATCTTTTGTTTTTAGTGTATAGGAATGAAAGAGATTTCTGCATATTAATTTTGTAATCTGCGACTTTACTGAATTCATTGATGTGGTGTATCACACTGATTGATATGTGGATATTGAAAAACCCTTGCATCCCTGGGATAAATCCCACTTGATCATGGTGTCTGATCCTTTTAATGTGTTGTTGGATTCACTTTGCTAGTATTTTGTAAAGGATTTTTGAGTCTATGTTCATCAGTGATATTGACTTATTTTTTCTTTTTTTGTAGTACCTTTGTTTGGTTTTGGTATCAGGGTTATTATGGCCTCATAGGATGAGTTTGGGAGTGTTTCTTCTTCTGAAATTTTATGGAATAGTTTCAGAAGAACAGATGTTTAGTATTCTCTAAATGCTTGATAGAATTCACCTGTGAAGCCATCTGATCTTGGACTTGTTTTTTGGGAGTTTCTTTTTTTTTTCTTAATAAATTTTTTAAAATAAATTTATTTATTTTATTTTTGGCTGCATTGGGTGTTTGTTGCTGTATGTAGGCTTTCTTTTTTTAGTTGCAGTGAGTGGGGGCTACTCTTCATTGTGGTGCATGGGCTTCTCATTGTGGTGGCTTCTCTTGTTGCAGAGCATGGGATCTAGGCACGCAAGCTTCAGTAGTTGTGGCATGCAGGCTCAGCAGCTGTGGCTCATAGGCTCTAGAGAGCAGGCTTAGTAGTTGTGACCCACGGGCTTAGTTGCTCTGTGACATGTGGGATCTTCCTGGACCGGGGTTTGAACCCGTGTCCCCTGCCTTGGCAGGTGGTTTCTTAACAACTGCGCCACCAGGGATGCCCTGTTGGAGTTTCTTAATCACAGTTTCAATTTCAGGACTTGTGATTGGTCTGTTCATATTTTCTATTTCTTCCTGGTTCACTCTTCAAAGGTTGTACCTTTCTAAGAATTTGTCCATTTCTTCTAGGTTGTGCATTTTACAGGCATATAGTTTCTTGTAGTAGTCTCTTATGAGCTTCTGTATTTCTGTGGTGTCCATTGTAACTTCTTTTTTATTTCTAATTTTATTGATTTGAGCTCTCCCCATTTTTTTCTTGATGATGCTGACTAATGGTTTATCAATTTTGTTTATCTTTTCAAAGAACCAGCTTCTAGTTTCATTGATCTTTCCTACTGTTTTCTTTGTCTCTCATTTATTTCTGCTCTGATCTATATGATTTCTTTCCTTCTACTAAATTTGGGTTTTGTTTGTTCTCCTTTCTCTAGTTGCTTTACATATAAGGTTAGGTTGTTTATTTGACATTTTTCTTGTTTCCTGAGGTAAGATTTTATCACTATAAACTTCCCTCTTAGAAATGCTTTTGCTGCATCCCATAGGTTTTGGATCTTCATGGTTTTGTTTTCATTTGTAGGTATTTTTTACTTTTTGCTTTGATTTCTTCAGTGATACATTGGTTGCTTACAGTATATTGTTTAGCCTTCATGTATTTGTGTTTTTTACAGTTTTTTTCTTGTAGTTGATTTCTAATCTCATAGCATTGTGTTTGGAATAGGTGCTTCATATGATTTCAATTTTCTTAAATTTACCAAGGCTCACTTTGTGGCCCAGCATGTGATCCATCCTGGAGAATGTTTCATGCGCACTTGAGAATAATGTGTATACTGCTGCTTTCAGATGGAATGCTCTATAAATATCAATTAAGTCCTTCTGGTCTAATGTGTCATTCAAGGCCTGTGTTTTATTTTGTTTTTTTAACAAGGCCTGTGTTTTCATATTGATTTTCTGTCTGGATGATTTGTCCATTGATGAAAGTGGGGTGTTAATGTCCCCCAATACTATTGTATTACTGTCAATTTCTCCTTTTATGGCTATTAGTATTTGCCTTATATATTAAAGCTTTCTTATGTTGGGTGAATATATATTTACAATTGTTGTATCTTCTCCTTGGATTGATTCCTTGATCATTATGCAATGTCCTTCTTGGTCCTTGTTACAGTCTTTAATTTAGAGTCTATTTTGTCTGATATGACTATTGCTACTCTGGCTTTCCTTTGATTTCCATTTGTATGGAATACCTTTCTTTTACCCTCTCACTTTCAGTCTGTGTGGGTGTCTTGATCTAAAGTGAGTTTCTAGTAGGCAGCATATATATGGTTCTTGCTTTTGTATCTATTCAGCCAGTCTATGTCTTTTTTTTTTTTTTTTTTTTTTTTTTTGCGGTACACAGGCCTCTCACCAATGTGGCCTCTCCTGCTGCGGAGCAACAGGCTCCGGACACGCAGGCCCAGCAACCATGGCCCATGGGCACAGCCACTCCGCGGCACACGGGATCCTCCCAGACCGGGGCACGAACCTGCGTCCCCTGCATCGGCAGGTGGACTCCCAACCACTGCACCACCAGGGAAGCCCCAGTCTATGTCTTTTGGTTGGAGCATTTAGTCTATTTACTTTTAACGTAATTATCAATATGTATGTTCCTATTGTCATTTTGTTAATTGTTTTGGGTTTGTTTTTGTAGCTCTTTTTTCTTCCCTTCCTCTTTTTTCTCTTCCCTTGTGGTTTGATGACCATCTTTAGTGTTGCATTTGGGTTGCTTTTTCTTTGTGTATCTATTGTAGTTTTCTGGTTTGCATTTCCCATGAGGTTTTGATATAGCAGTGTGTATATATATATATATATATATATATATATATATATATATATATATATATGAGAAGTTGTTTTAAGTTGCTGGCCTCTTAATTTCAAATGCATTTCCAATATCCTGCATTTGTACTCTCCTCTTCTCATGATTGCTTGTTTTGATATCATATTTGTGAGTGGATGATTTCCTACCTTTACTGTATGTTTGCCTTTAATGGTGAGCTTTCCCATTCATAATTTTCTTTTTCTCTAGTTGTGGCATTTTCTTTTCCATCTAGAGAAGTTCCTTTAGCATTTGTTGTAAAGTTGGTTTGATGGTGCTGAATTCTCTTAGCTTTTGTTTATCTATAAAGCTTTTGATTTCTCTGTCAGGTCTGAATAAGAGCCTTGCTGGGTACAGTATTCTTGGTTGTAGGTTTTAGCCTTTCATCACTGTAAATATATTGGGCCACTCCCTTCTGGCCTGCAGAGTTTCTGCTGAAAAAATCAGCTGATAACCTTGCAGGGGTTTCCTTGTATGTTATTTGTTGTTTTTCTCTTGTTGCTTTTAATGTTTTCTTTGTCTTTAATTTTTGTCAATTTGATTAATGTGTGTTGGCATGTTCCTCCTTGGGTGTGTCCTGTATTTGACTCTCTGTGCTTCCTGGACTTGAGTGACTGTTTCTTTTCCATGTTAGGGAAGTTTTTGGCTATTATCTCTTCAAATATTTTTTCAGCCCCTCTGTCTCTCTCTTCTCCTTCTGGGACCCCTATAATGTGAATGTTGGCACATTTAATGTTGTCCCAGAGGTCTCTTAGACTGTCCACATTTGTTTTATTTTCTTTTCTGTATTCTGTTCTGAAGCAGTGATTTTCACCAATCTGTCTACCAGCTCACTTATTTATTCTTCTGCCTCATTTATTCTGCTATTGATTACTTCTATAGTATTTTTCATTTCATTTATTTTTTATCTCTCTTTGTTTTTTAAAACTTCTAGCTCTTTGTTAAAAATTTCATCTATGTTCTCGGTCTGTGCCTCCATTCTTTTTCCAGTTACTTGTATCATCTTTACTATCATTACTCTGAGTTCTTTTTCAGGAAGATTGCCTATCTCCACTTCACTTAGTTGTTTTTCTGGAGTTTGATGATGTTCCTTCATCTGGAACACATTTCTCTGCCTTCCATGTTTGTAGCCTCCTTTGCTCAGGCTGCAGGATCATGGCTCCTCTCACTTCTGGTGCCTGCCCCCTGATGGGTGAGGTTGGTCCAGGAGCTTGTGCAGTCTTCCTGGTGGTAGGGACTGGTGCCTGCCCACTGGTGGGTGGAGCTGGATCTTCTCCCTCTGGTGGGCAGGGCTGTGTCAAGTGGTGTGCTTGGAGGTGGCTGTGGGATCAGAATAACTTTAGGCAGTCTGTCTGCTCATGGGAGGGTCTGTGTTCCCACCCTGTTGGTTGTTTACCCTGAGGCAACTGGAGCATGCAGGCTATTGGGTGGTGCCTGGTCTCAGTGCCCAAATGGTGACCTCCAGGAGAGCTCACACCAAAAAATATTCCCTGGGTCCTCTGCCACCAGTGTCCTTGCCCCCCCAGTGAGCCACAGCCAACTTCTTCCTCCCCAGGAGACCCTCCAAGACCCTCAGGTAGGTCTGGCCCAGGCTCTTATGGAGTTACTGCTTTGCCCTGGGTCCCAGTACACATGAAAACTTGTGTGCACCCTCCAAAAGTGGAGTCTCTGTTTCCCCCAATCCTGTGGAGCTCCTGCCCTCAAGTCCCACTGGCCTTCAAGACCAAATGATCTGGAATCTCCTCCTCCCATTGCCATGTCCCCAGGTTGAGGAGCCTCACGTGTGTCTCAGAACTCTCACTCCTGTGGGAGAACCTCTGTGATATGATGATTATTTTCCACTTTCTGGGTCACCCGCCCAGCAAGTATGAGATTTGATTATATCACGAAAGCACCCCTCCTACCATCTAGTTGTAGCTTCTTCTTTGTCTTTGGATGTAGAATGTCTTTTTTGCATGTTCAAGTCTTTTTTGTTGATGGTTGTTCAGCAGTTAGTTGTGATTTGGGTGGTTTCATGAGAGGAGGTGAGCTCACGTTCTTCTATTCTGCCATCTTTGTCTCTACCCTCTCTCCTGAATGTCATTGTGAGGAGTTCTGGCTTCTTAAAATTCAATTTTGATTGAAATTCATGAAGGACTTCAGGCTTTACCTTTGGTCAACCACTATCTCTGCAGAATATCTCCAGGGTTAGAGGGAAATCTCCCATATAGTCTCTTTTAAATCTGCTTTGCTGGAACTTTTTATAAGGAATCTCCAGATTAAACTTTTAATAGTCCCTTGAGGCTAAGAAACCAAGCCAATCATTTGACATCTATAGATTTGGGTGAATTCTTCTCCTCAATGTCCCCCAAATATTCTGAGGTTCTTGCATTTGCCAGGAAGTGACCTTCCTTACTCAACTAGTAAGGCTGCTGGGAACTCTGTAAGCAAGGTACCACATTATTTTCCCAAGGGGCTTTATTGGCTCCATGAAGTCAACCTTAGTTTCTTAAAGCTGTTTGGTCAAACCTGAGTTTATGTATATCTCTCTCAAATATGACATTCCAGGCAAAACTTTAGTAATATAATCAATGTTTGCAATTATGTGCTATTATAAGGGGAACAGATTCTTATTGAACTTATGCAAATAACTATATTGCCAAGAAAATAAGAATGTTCACTGAAAGCTTCTGAATTCTGGAGGAATCGGGTAGGGAGAAAAAGACAAATGATTCGGTTTTGCTTACAAAGGTATAATTTACCAAATTGCTCTAAGCTTAAGAGAGAAAAACAAATTTCCCTAAATTTGGAGAAACAAAACTTAAAAAAAAACCAGCAATATTTCAAATTTAAAAATCATAGGGCTTCCCTGGTGGCGCAGTGGTTGAGAGTCCACCTGCTGATGCAGGGGACACAGGTTCCTGCCCTGGTGTGGGAAGATCCCACATGCCACAGAGCATCTAAGCCCGTGCAGCACAACTACTGAGCCTGCACTCTAGAGCCCATGAGCCACAACTACTGAAGCCCATGCACCTAGAGCCCGTGCTCCACAACAAGAGAAGCCACTGCAATGAGAAGCCCACGCACCACAATGAAGAGTAGCTGCCATTTGCCACAATTAGAGAAAGCCCACACATAGCAACAAAGACCCAATGCAGCCAAAAATAAATAAATTTATTTTTAAAATCATAAATCATTATAACCATCTTCTTCAGTTTACTTAGTCCCATGTAATTAATTCTTGTTTTGTTTGATCTTTTGTTAGAAGTTTTATGAAACCATCAATTTCTCCATTAGGGTTTTGTAAATTCTTAGTTCAGTGGTATGATTTGAAATTCATCAGAAACTTGTGTTCTAGAATACTTGTTAGATCCTTTTCCATGAATTTCTCTGAAGATGAAACACATATTCAGGAAGCTTTTGTAAAAGCATCTGAGTAAAACCATTGTCTAAGTAATAAAAGACAAATATCCATTACTAAAAATTTGATTCATTCTAATGGAATTTACAAGAAAATTTATCTTTGTGACACAAAACATTTAAAATAATAACTAGAATTATGACTGATAACATTATACTAGGACATATCTAATTTTAGGAATTTCATATATTTTCTAGAACATTTATATTAATAACATTCACCCTTACAATATAACTTAGAGTTTATGATCATTTATTTAGCAATGCTTCCCATGTAAGTAACATACCAAATAAGCCTAATTAGTTTCATAGCTCTCTTTTCTAATAAGATAAAACAAATCTTTTAAGGTGTTCCAGGGGGCCTCTGGAAAACCTGAACGTTATTTCCAGGTCAATAAGACTTCATTTAGAATTTGATTTGGGGGAAAATCTACTTTTTCAAAAATAAAAATGTTTTAAAACGCTTTGTCAAATATGATCATATGTCACTGTGAATTAATATTATTTAGTTATCAATTTAATCAAAGTGACAAAGATTCATATGTAAATACAGATAGTTAAATAGTTGTACAAAGACTTAGTTCTTTTAAGATTGAAAGCACTCAGTTTTTCTTCAAAATAATCAAAGACTCATAAAGACAGAATGTACAATATTTGTTTTGCTAGACAGATTACATTAAATGTAAAAACAGTCTTTGTTTACAGTTTCTCATTAAGAGCACACCAATAATTAAGAAAATTTTGCAAAAAGAGAGAAAAACAAATTTTAATTTTCTACCAGCGTACTGTGGATATTAAAACTCAATTACTTTATTAAATTCATTCCAATCTTAGTCAGACCTGACTACACATAAAATTCCTTCTAAATATTCCTTTTTAACAAACCTCTTACAACTTTCTATGTCCATTTTGGTTTGTCCCTTTTTCTCTTTCCCATTTAGAAGTTACCAGCTTTAGGACAAAAATCACTTAACAAAGTTTTTACTTTAACAAAAACATCTCCATACCTTACACTTTTTCTTACCCCAAAACACATTCTAATTTCCTTATAATTCCTAGTAGCTTTAACCACATATATTATTTAGAATTCTTAATCCTTTGAAACTTTAATTTTTTTGTAAAGATAAAGTTAAAAATTATTAACTGTGTAAGTATTTTGTGGCTTGGCAAACTTATAAATACATTTCATAATTTCTAGAAACATATTCTACTTCATAGTACAAGCTTTTAATGAAGCACAAGACATGTTTACTAATAGAACCAAACATATTTAGTGTGTAATAAGAGGTCAAAAGTAGGTAAACTTAGACTCGTTCAGCAATTAATATTTCAATATTTTGTCTTAGTTGGAAATGATCTAGACATTCAATTCATTTAATTTAACTTAGCAAAACTCTAAGGGTAGAATTTATCAAAGACATTTAGAAAACTATTTAAGTTGACATAGCAAAAACAATTATTGCTAAAAAATGTTTACCTAAAAGAATTCTTATCTTATGTCTAATTAATTTGTTCTTAACAATCACTCAGATTACTCATGACAATTTCATAAGATGTTAAAGTAGTGTTAGCCATCATCTTAAATTATTATTATTATTAATTTTTTCTGAGAAATTTTGTAAAAGCGGTAACATGAGCTTATTTGACTTTTAGTAAAACTACATAGAATAAAGCTATTATACTTAATTCTGATAACTCTTAAGATACGTCTGTATTAATTAAACCATTAAACCTGAACTAGATTTTACTTACCAAAAATTATCTTAGATCATGTGAATTTGAAAAATATTTGTATTAGTTTTTGTTATATTTTTGAGAATTTTTATATTGCTTGTTGGAATAAATTAAATTTACTCACTCAGATAGCTACAGTCTTTTATTATTTATGGAGAAGACTTTTAAGTCTTCTTGCCCTTTAAATGTACTTGCCTTTGGTAAACAATTTTAAGGAGACTGTGATTTAGAGTTTGAGCAAGAGAGGTTTTTTTAGTGGTTTTTGTTTAAAAAAAAATCTCTTTCCTTTTTTTTCATTAAATTTTAGTTTCAGGTTCTAACAATTGAGCTAATCTGGGCTCAGTCTCAGGCAATGTGGCTGTGTTTACATTTCAAGGACATGGTAAGATTTATAACTTTAAGGGACAGAGAAAAAAATGTAAAATTTCCTCTATGAGTTTTGGAGTGTATTTTTCTATTATCATAAGTCTCGGGGTAATTATTATTTTAAAAACTTTTTCTTCTTAAGTACAGGACAATTTTGCTCCAATTATCCTCAACTTTTATAATATCTACAAGAATTTGAGAAGAATAGTTTTCAGGGTTGGTGAAGATAAATGGGCCTTGACTTGTTCCTAAGTTGCATTTCTGGTTTTGTAGAGATTTGGAAGACAAAGATAATTGTTTCTATTAACTCTTGAATATTGGCTTCCAACTGATCTTTACCTAAGTATTTGCAGGAGGGCCTAAGGAATTGCTGAGGAGATGGGGCAATTTTTTTTTTCTTAAAAATGGGAATTCATGTTGAATCTTTATTTTAAATCTAATTTCTGTTTTTTCACCTTAATAATGATTCCCTAAGGCTAGCTGTTATACATTATTTTTCCTTTCAATTTGATCCTTCCATAAATACCAATATGACAGCTGTTTATGATGAGAGCTCTCAAAAAGGTTATCTTTAAATACAGCAAATTTAGAGGATCCATCATCTGGACATTGAGGAGTAAGACCTTACATTAATTTCAAATAGTGACTCAAATCAGTAAGCATTTTTATGGAACGACCCAGAGGTAACTTTTCAGGCTTAGAATAAATCCCTACCATGGATGAAATAAGCATACTTTCAGATGGAGAGGGCACAGATGATATAGCCCCTATAATGTGAAAATTCATTTCCAAGGATAATCTAAGAAAGCAAAGGCCTTCATTGCACAGGCAGTAAGGGTGGTATAATGCAAACTGTGTCCCTGGTCTCTCCTGGGAATTTGAGGCACCTCTGATCCCAAACCTACTAATCTGTGACATCAGGCATATGCTACTGGAATGGGACTTTTCCAACACTAACAAGGCAGTGAAGGTTGAAAAAACAAAGACCCCTTATGGACTGGGTCCCCTTAGGACAAACTCCTCTGACAGCTGACACAACAAGACTAGAGTGTCCAGTTTATGACTTTGTGTCTCAGAACCCCAGTAAATTCAACTGGTTACCAGATGCACCCCAGTAAATACACCATCCAGATGGTGGAGACCAGGGAGAATATTCTCACTGGACAAAAAGCCAAACTCTCAGGACACAGAAAAATACAGAAGGAAAAATCTCATCCAGTTTTTATATAGAGGACTGACATCAAAGTTTGTCTTAATAGGCACTGGACTGGAGAGAACTGTTAACTCACCAGTCTGTGAGGCTGTCTCAAACATCAGGCTTATAGGGCCTATGCCTGTATTCTGCCCTATGGTTCTTTCTTCTTATGAAACATGACTCAGGAGACAGAGACAAAGGAAAACAGTGACTATCTCTGGGAGGAAAGGATTAAGAAAAACTGAGATGAGATTACTCATTTCCAAATAACAGATTTCCTATGTCACAAGGATCTTGCTCCATAAGTATTTTCTTCTGCTAATCTAAATTTAGAGATAGAGAAAAGGAGACTCTTAAACACTTTCCCTCCCACCAGACCTTACAGGCCTGGGAAGTTGTGGAGATAAGAAATTTTACCTTCTGCTGGCCTTTATCATGTGTCCTAGGATCTCTCAGCTGCAGCAGTCTTGTGGTGGGAAGCAGGGTTTAGCCAGCCTCCTGGTTGTCTTGTCAGCTGTTGAGGAGGAAGAAATGTCCCTGCCAACCTTCTTGAGTTAAAGAAATAACAAGGTTTATACGGTCTTCTTGACCCTGAATTCCCTATCTCTGGTGCCAATGATGTCTTTCTACCTCCTGGTACAGGGAGGGCACCATTCACATGAGATATTAATTTCCTGCTTTCATGGAGACAGATAGGAAGGTCAGTGTGTCTCTCTTGCATGCATCAGTCATTTCTTCAGTAACTTTAATTCAAAGTAATATTCCACTGAGGCAAATTTTGGAGCATCCTGCCCTGGGCACCAACAAAGTCAAATGGTTTAGAGAGAAAGCAAGTCTCTATGTCAGCAGTGACCTGTGCTCATGGTGATTGTTATTCCATCCCCACAATACCATTGGGCTGGGTGCTCAAGAAAAAGAGCTGTGAAAACATGGCTCCTGTCTCTTATAATTTATAGTACCAATGTTTCAAAGAAAAAATTTTATTTAGTGCCTCCTTTGTGCTAGACAATAATGCTGGTATATTTTCAAGATATACAAATAATAGAAAGAGACATGTATGGTACTTGAATTGTAGTGAGACATTAAAATTTTTCCCCCCAAAAGAATCTTTTTGTTTATACTTATAAGAAAAAAATATGTAGATTCATTTTGGATAAGAAAATTTATGAAGTGATAAATCTAACCTGAGAAAGTAGAAAAGAACACAGTACACAGGCTCTGAACATTCTACTCACAGAAAATATTGTCCTGTTCTTTTGCAGTATGGACTTGTTCCCCTGTCCCTATGTCTGTCTCTTCCCCTCTCTGTTTCTGCCTCTCTTCTCTCTCTCCCTCCCTCACACATACACACATTCACTCCCCTACAAAAAAACCCATTGACTAAATGCTAATTGGCAGGCACTGTGCTCAAACTGAGGATACAGTGGTGAGTTAAAAAAAGAGATAATTTTTCCATCCTCGTCAAACTTATATTCCAAGATGGAGAAAGTGAATACTAATTAGTCACACAACCATAATATTGCAACCACAACTAACAAGCATAACCACTGAGTTAAGCTAAGCAAGCCACTATTGTTAGCTTTCTCTCAACCCTCATTAGAGTGTGTTCCAGTTAAAGGCCTTGAGTAAGTCAATATTCTGTTGAGAAAATCCAGGAAAATTCTCAGTCTTCCACATCTGAAATTATGCAGTTTGGAATGTCAGGAACAAGAGTGAGGGGAAAGGTCATTCAGAACTGCAACTAACCAGTTTCTCTCTTTCTGACTGCTGCAATAACCTCCTAGTCTATCCTGTGTTTACTCCCATTCCTCTGGCCTGTTCACAGAGCTGCCAAAGTGGTCCCTTAAAATTTAAGCCTGATTGTGCCACTCTATACTCAAAATCATCCAGTGAATTCAATTTAATTACAGTAAATCCAAAGTTCTCACCAAGGCCTCAAAGTCCTTTTTGATCTGTTCTCCCCTTCTCCCATGTCTCTCTTGGCCTCATTCCTACCACTCTCCCCCTTGTTTTCTGCAATCCAGCCAAACTTGCTTCTTTTCCAGCTTTTACTAAAACGCTACTTAGTAGACAAACAATTTAATTTAAATTAAGCAAAAAATTTAATAAGACCCTTAACCAAAGAAGATACATGAATGGTAAATAAGCAACTTTTTAAAATGTTCAGCATTATTAGTCATCAAAGAAAAATTAAAACCACAATGCACATAATTTCACATCTACTAGAATGACTAAAATTAAAAAGATTGATAACATCAAATGTTAGTAAGGATGGAGAACAACCAGAAGTCTCATACATTCCTGAAGAAAATGAGAAATGATGTACTACTTTGGAAAACAGTTTGGCATTAATACAACCCCCTAATTTCACCCCCTAGGAATTTAAATGAGAAAAATATGTCCACATAAAATTTATACATGAACATTCATAGAAACAACTTTATTCATGATTGTGAAACTGAGTAGGATCCTGTGGGGCCTTCCCAGTGACAGACTCCCAGTGTTCCCTGCTTCTTGTTTGTAGAAAAAAGCTTTAGTCTCCTAGGCCTCCCTTGATTTCCAAAGAGCAGTTAATGATTATAGAACTGACAAAATTCAGAAACAAAGAAAAAGCAGTCAAGCAAGAAAAGTGACAATAGATTGAAAAACAGAGTGTTATCTATATCCCTTTCTCCTCAAGGGATATAGATAACAGTCTGACACATATCCTTGATGTGGTGCTCCAAGGACAATGGTGCTTCAAGGACAAAGAACAACCCTCTCTAAAAAAGTGTCAGCATTACACCCCTTACCAGACTCTTAATTGCCCTCCCCACCATGTTGTGATGGTTATAAAATTCCTGATCCCAGCTGGGCGATGGGACCTGTTCCAAATAAGAAAAGGCATCTTCCCTGTTCCACTGCCACCCTGTAGAAGGAACGCATATGTGCCTCGACCAATTAGTAAATGAAATTTTCACCTTGGACCATTCCTTTGTTTTCTGGCTATAAAAACTGATCAATAGCACATGTTTGGGGTCCACTCTCCCAGACTACTAGGAAGTTAGCCTGCTGTTCTGATAGAGACACTTTCCTCTAATAAATTCTATCTTCTTTACATTCTGCCTTGTGTCTGGAAATTCTTTTCCAACCCACGTTTGGACCACAACACTTGAGCCTTTTTTGTAGACACTAAGGCTCTCCACCTGGTGGAGGATTTGACTACATGCTGATCATAAGAATGTAGGTCCCAGACTGGTTGGAACAAGAAGGCTGCTGATTAAGGTTCCCAAAACATCACCCTGTCATCTCTCCACCAACTAATCAAAAGAATGTCCATGAACTGAATTCACTCTGAGACCCTCACTCCTAATGTTGCCTGTAGAAACACTTGCCCAAAAGTCTTCAGAGAGTTTGGGTCTTTTGAGCATTAGCTGCTTGTTATCCTTGCTTGGCATCCTGCAAATAAACGCTGTACTTTCCTTCACCACAACTGGTATCAGTAGATTGGCTTTGCTCTGCATTGGGTGAGTGAATCTGTGTTTGGTTTGGCAATAATTTTGGCAACCATGAAGGGGCCACCATCCGTAGTGGGCATCTCAACCATAGCACACTGGCCCCTGACCAGTGGCAGCTCATGGATACTACTCAGCAGCTGCTTGAGCACCTTTGTCTCAGGGGTGGCCCTGAACACTTGCCACTGACCAGGCATCATTGGCCCATGGCACTTTTGATTTCTGTGGTAAAGGGAAAAAGACGCATGCTTTGCTGGTTGAGATTTCTCTAGTAAGTAGTGGAACTTGTGTGTGGGACCAGGGTATTCATTCTCTTAGCCATTTGGGTCTGTCAGTGGCTAAACTGTTAAGAGAAAAAAGTTTTCTTGGAATATTGATTTGCTTTTGATTACAGATTGTAAATTTTCTTTACCTTTTAAATAATCTGTTATAATTTGCTGTATTTGTTTTTAAAATCTTTCATTGTCACTTTGGTTAAATGGATAAGTATTTTTTCACAGTGATCTGTAATCCTATTTGACCAAGTGTTTTGAAACTTTTTAACATTTTGGATAAACTTCTCAAGGATAGAATCCTAACTGAAGTTATTTTGACCTCTAGATAGCTTTGGGATGTTTCAGAGGACCCCTAAGTCATCTCAAAGAGAGATATTAAACTAATTAGGATTATTTGGTAAGTTATAGGAGGCACTGTCAATTGATTGGAGATAAATGTATCTCCAACCTTCTTAGGTTATACATTTAGATTATACTAAATATCATTAATATAGATATTCTTATAAATTATATAAAATTTCTAAAATTTGAATATGTCAAATTTGTATTTTACAGCAGTAAACAATTTTTTTGTGTCAATTGCATTTTAACCAGATCTTTAACTGTGTCTTTTTAAGTCTTTTTATCATTCATAGATGCTTTTGCAAAAATGCTTCATCTTCAGGAAGATTCATACTAAAGACTTTCTGACAAGTGCAGGTTTCTGATAACTTTCAAATCATACTGTTGAATTGAGTAAGAAATTAAAGAATTCTAATGGAAATCCTTATGGTTTCATAAAGGTTAAGGCTGCAAACTGTAAACAGCTCAAATGTTCATCATCAAGTGAATGAGTAATTCACATCAGCAATAAAGGGGAATGAAATATTAATATACACAACATGGATGACTCTCAAAACATGCTGAGTGAAAGAAAAGAGGAACAAAATACACACTGTTAGATTGTATTTATGTAAATTTGAGAATGGGAAAACTATAGTAACTGAAAGCAAATCATATCACTTTTGTAGGAAGGTGAGGAATGACCACAAAGGAGCCTAAGGAAACTTTCTGGGTAATGGAAATTTTGTATATTGTGGTAGTGATTACACAACTGTATATATTTGTCAAAATTTATCTAACTGTGCTATACACTTAACATGAGTGCTATTAGTTGTATGTAAATTATATCTCAATAAGGGTGATTTAAAAGAAATATATATTATGTATGACATATAAATATATGTTTACATATATTACATATATATCATAACAATAGAATAAAATATGTTCTTAGTGATTAAATTGCCATTTAGCCAACATCCAGAATGCCAAACATCCTTATTTTTTTTCTTGTTTTTCCTTTCTCTAACCTTTCAAAAAGCATCATTTTTAATAGTCACATCAACATTGCTGATTAGATTTTCAGTAATTTGAAAACACAGAAGACATTCCTTTTAAAAATATAAACAAAAGCTTCTTTCATCTGCTCTCTAGATCTTTTTATTCTTATGCCACATTCTTTACACCAGTTGATCAATTGAGTTAGGCACTCATTTACTTTTTCACAAATCTTTGTTGTGCTTCTGCTAGTTCTACATTAGGGACTATTAAGGAGGAAAACCACTGACACAAAATGGTTTCATTTGTGCTAAAGCCCAGGGTACCACGCATATATTTAATACTTAACCTACTTGCAATTTCGACCTTCACCAGAAATGTTATCTTAATTCTGAAATCTGGAATTTTCTGGTCAGCACCAATGTGGTAATCTATCACATGGGCCCTCTCCATCTCCCCCAACCCAAGAAGAAGAGGCAATCTGCATGATAAAACTCAAGGCTTCCCTTCCCTACAAAGAGAAGATAGTACTAGTCCCAAATAACCTTTTTTTTTTTTTGCTAATGACTTTCTTGCCCACCCTCCTTTCTATAAAAACCTTCCATTCTGTATAACTTCTCAAAGTGCCCTTCTATTTACTAGATGAGATGCTGCCCAATTCATAAAGCATCAAATAAGGCCAATCAGATTTTCAAATTTACTCAGTTGAATTTTGTTTTTTAACAAGACTTGACCTTAAACAAGATAAACATTGCCCCTGTTTTGATCTCAGGTGACCTCAGCCTGCAGCTGCTTGAAGAAGGATTTTGGTTCCTGGCCAGAGATTGAAGTCAGGCCGGGGCAGTGAAAGCACTAAATCCTAGCCACTGGACCACCAGGAACTAGTGGCCAGTGACAAGGTCTCAGCCTCTCTGCTGTGTAGAAATGAATTTCCACAGAGATGGAAAGTAGTGAAACAAGTAAAGTGTTTATTAGGAGGACAAAGAATACATGTGGATAGACACGTGGGCGGGCTCAGAGAGAGTTGTGCTCGCATGGTAGTTTGAATCACTTTTATGGGGAATTTTTTCCAGGTTTCCTTTGACCAATCATCTTGCTTTGCCTGGTTCTGAGTCCATATTTGGTATACCTCAGGATCCTCCCATGTTCGTGTGCATCTCTTAGCCAAGATGGGTTCTAGTGAAGAGGCCTATGGGTAGTTGACATCACTTACCATGGGGTGGTGCCCTCTCCCTTTTTGACCTCCAAGGAGCCCTTCTGCACATGTGTAGCTGGGAAGGTCTCCTTGACTTCGAGAATGAGGAATATCTAGTCTTTTATCTCTTATCTGGGCAGGGCCCAGCCTCCTCTCATGATTGTCCTGCTATTGATATTTTGGAGTTTCTGTCCAGAGGGAATGAACTCCTGCTGCTTACCCTGGAGCCCATCTATCTCCTGCCTCACTTTCACAGAACTCACAATCTGCTGTGAAAGACAGTCAGAATATGAGCACACACACACAAATAATTTTAAAGCCCGATAGATTTGAAGTCAATAGAAAAGACATTGAAAAAGAAATGGGCCTCCTTTTGATAAGGAAGTCAGAGGTTTCTCTGTAACTTGTTTTGAGAACAATAAGCCATGTCTTTTCCTTCTTCTACATTTTCTCTCCCCACTGCTCACCCCAACAAAATGCTGAAGACAGAATTTGCACTCAATAGATTACTTTTTAAATTGATGTAAAAGTATAAAGTATATTTATGTGCATTAAAGTATGGAAGGGCATACATTTGGAGCATAAAAGCTCAGTACCTGATGGAAATATCACATAAATTAGGAATATAAAACTAATTATATAATAGGGAAATTAAAAAGAAATTTCAGGCTGTGTAGAGACTAAAGAGAACAATAACATATAATAGCTGAATATTTTGGCATTTGAAATTGGAACTTTAAAAATAGGTAAGAGAGGAAGAAATAGGAGTCTTAATTAATAACTGAAGGGGGGATAAGTAGCTTATTTAGCTTATTTCTGCCTTTTTAGTTGCCTAAAATATCAGTTTTGAAACCAGATATGGTTGCAATGTATTAGTTCTGCACAAAGTTCTAGGATGAGTTTCCCCACACCCACAGTTTAGGGATAGTGCTTTACTCATAACTCGTCTTTCATGCATTTGCCTAAATTCTTGTGGAATACAATTGGACTTGCAGCTCATAAGTATGACCTTTGGATGTGTTTTAAACACTACTGAACTCCATTTTAATTTTACATATTAAAGCCTCTGGGCTCTATTTACTCTTTCATTATTTAACATTCATTTATCTTATGAAAAATACTGTGATTCACTGTTGGTCTAGCATTTTTTTTCACTTATTTGGATGATTTTTAGAATCCAAACTGTATTGTTATTTATCTTGGAAAACAGAAACACTTTCGGGAGTCAATTCTCTGAGTCCCAAACCCCTCACCTGACAGCCTCTTGTGGTGCTAGGCCCTGGAGGGAGGAGACAGCAGGATCTGCAGGTGGAGAGGCCTGGAGAGCTGAGGGTATTATGTGTCTGGTTTATCGCCAAGATTAGTCAAGCCCCAAATTATAGTGTTGACGGAGAAATTTTTCACGTAGTGAGGTATGGGGAAGTCATTTAGGCTTACACATGGTTCAGTCTAAACTCTGTGTGAACTGAAAGAGCCTGTCAAACACACACAGCACATCTGCTTTAACCATTAAGGAAAAGAAATGTCTGATTCAAAAATAAGGATAAATGACTCCCTTCTTATGATGTCCATGTTAACGCCCTCTCGAAGATGAGGTTCCTTTCCCAGGTACCAGGATCCTACTGTCTCACTATATACGTACTAAATTTGTCTCTTTTGAAATCTTTAAGGAATATACCCCTGTCATGTTTGATGTATGTTCTTTGTTCTGATAAAGTATAAGACTACCATGCTTCAGTGGAGAAGTTCCTTAGTGCCTTTTGAGGGGCTGCCTCCCAGATTATAGCCCTCAGCTTGGCTCAAATACAACTATTTTATGTTCCTATTATAAATTCTTTATTATTTCCCTCCACAGTGTGTTATTCCTTATGAAGTCCAGCTGTTCTAGGCTGACACCAAGCCACCCTGAAGCAGCCATCATGTCTTCATTGCCTCTTTCTTACATCTGGGTCCTTGAAGGCTGCTGAGATCATACTTGCTTGTCTGTGTCCATGGAACCCAGGGCAGAGCCAAGGTCCCCCCACCACGTCCCTGGATTCTGGTACCAAACCCAGGAGAAGGTGTGCTCTAGTTATATCATCCTCATCTGGCACCAAGGCCAAGATAGTCATGTGTTTTTTCCCAGACTTCTTCTGTGGGAAAGGGTTTTGTGATGTTTTGTTTTCCCTAGTTTACCCTAGAGAGATGCAAGGAGGAAGTCTGATGCAGACTTTCCAGCTTATGAACATCTGAGGGCTGTGTCTCAGGTCAGGATCAACGTTCCCTTTTCCATGGGCATTCAAGTCAGTGAGGCAGCCTGACTTAAGGGCCAGGACCCTGCCTCTGTAGTCCTGGAGTTGATAGCTGAAGGCTGGGGACAGGGGTGCTGCAGTTCTGCCCAAGGGGAATTAAAGGCCAGAAAGCCCTGGTTTCTGCAGGAGTCTGATAATCTCCTGGAATGTATACCAGTTAACATAGAATTTCTTTATCCTATTTATTCATTACTGTTATTTCTCATTGTATTTTGGGACTGAATTTTTTTTTTTTTTTTTTTTTTTTGTGGTACGCGGGCCTCTCACTGTTGTGGCCTCTCCCATTGCGGAGCACAGGCTCCAGACGCGCAGGCCCAGCGACCATGGCTCATGGGCCTAGCTGCTCCGTGGCATGTGGGATCTTCCAGGACCAGGGCATGAACCCGTGTCCCCTGCATCGGCAGGCAGACTCTCAACCACTGCACCACCAGGGAAGCCCGGGACTCAATTTTTTATTGTTACAGAAATCCAATGTTTTCAAAGATTTTCCCTCAAGGATTCTACTGTTAACATTTTTCATTAAGAGGAATGCCTGTCTATTCCAATCTTTTTTCCCTCCATTATTTACTGTGTCTTTTTTAGGTCTTGTCCTTGTCTCCTGGACCACAGTCAGTAATGTCTCCACCTATGTATTCTGAGTGTGTGATTATTTGGTCCAAGGGGTTCTGCTGAATGAAGTATAAATTCTGATATCTTTCTCTTGCAAACTTTCAAAAACTACAAATAAAATGAAAATATGGGCAATATAAAATGAAAATATTATTTTCCATTCTTATTAATATCTATCTCTATATTTCAATAGAATTCAATTATTGGTCCCTGATGGCTATATTTTTCATAAGAATTCCCTAAATAATTACCAGTAATTCACTACTCCAATGTAATGTAGAAGATATTCTTAGTGTATTCTTCAAATTCATGTTGATGGAATGCTCAAGTTCCCTATATCAAATTGAGCTCCTATATTCCTTCTGAATAATAAAACTGATATGTTTGCTAAAGATTGTTGAACAACCTTTTAGCTTGACATGTACAGTACAAATATAGTATCACTAAGGGTGAAAATTTAGTATATGTCCTGTGAACTACCAATTTCATGTTCCACTCACAATCTAACCATTTAAATACAGAATTATTTCCTAATTCTCTGTTATATAAATCTCATTATAAATAACAAGCTTTTTTTTTTTTTCGGTATGCGGGCCTCTCACTGTTGTGGCCTCTCCCGTTGCAGAGCACAGGCTCTGGACGCGCAGGCTCAGCGGCCATGGCTCACGGCCCAGCCGCTCTGCAGCATGTGGGATCTTCCCGGACCGGGGCACGAACCCGCGTCCCCTGTGTCGGCAGGCAGACTCTCAACCACTGTGCCACCAGGGAAGCCCAATAACAAGCATTTTAAAAGCTTTAAATTTTTAACTATAGCTAATTAATTTGTACCTTTTCTCCTCTATCAACAAAAATTGACTTTCATGGTTAACTCAGTTAAAAAATAAAACAGCACAATAGGAAAGAAGTAAAATATCTCCATTGCCTACAATATATAATAATATATATAAATATGTTGACGAAAAAACTTGGGTCTGCCCTCCCATGTGCAGTAACGCAAATCTACTGACACCAGGTTATGGTGAAGGAAAGTGCAGCATTTATTACAGGGTGCCATGCAGGGAGTTCAGGTCAGCTAGTGTTCAAAACACCTGAACTCCCTTTCCTGATGGGTTTCATGAAAGCATTTTTAAATACCAGGTGAGAGAGGGAAATCACAGGGTATGTGATCAGCTCCTGCACAATTCTTTGATTGGTTGAGGTGAGGTAACAGAGCAGTGTCACAGTGGTTAACATTATCGATCGTTAGGCTCCAGTAAAAGATCTCCTACATAAAATAGTTTTAAAACTTAATAAAAATAAACATTAACTGAGCAGAGGGAAAAAGTATCCTCAATTTCAGAACAGTGTAAAGTCAGCAAATATCACAACTGTTGCACCCCTTGAAGATATTGATCTTGACTGGTTGCGATTTTTAAGAAAACACATTTGGGTAAAATTAACTCTGCACTTAAAAAAATTGAGTCACAGGTTTTAGGTTTTCTAAATGCTCTAAAAGTACTTAATTTTCCTTTCAACCTCCCCCACAGTAAAGGGTCAGTGCCTCTTGTATTGCTTTCTCTCACTGAACACACCGAAGAAAAATTGCATCATGTTGGTGTCTATCTGAATAAGGTGCTCAGGGCTCTCCCTGAATCATTGCATGGTTCTCATTTGCACGTGGGAGCCAATGGGTCTAAGTGCAGGCCACCACAAGATGTTCCACTATGGCATGTGGATTATTTTGAGCTGAAAACAATCAAGGCCCAAAAGACTCAGGAAGAGCCTTTGAACTTCCCCCTTACTGCCTAAAATAATTTAAGACAGGAGGCCTGTCCCAGGAAGAAGCTATCACTAGAGATAAATGTAATATAATATTAGGTGTTGTAGAACAGGAGGAACATTGAAAAGCCCATTTGATCAAAATCCTCTCTGTGGGACTTCCCTGGTGGTGCAGTGGTTGAGAGTCCGCCTGCCAATGTAGGGGTCACAGGTTCGTGCCCCGTTCCGGGAAGATCTCACATGCCACAGAGCGGCTGGGCCCGTGAGCCATGGCCTCTGAGCCTGCGCGTCCGGAGCCTGTGCTCTGCAACGGGAGAGGCCACAACAGTGAGAGGCCCGCGTACCGCAAAAAAAAAAAAAAAAAAAAAATTTTCTCTGTGTCTCATTGTCTTTGGATGGCTCAGCAAACATTTGTTTACCAAACAACTCTTTTTAACTTCCTGTGAGTTACCTTACTTCCCCTTGAAATTTCAGACCCATACCTCCTTCTGATGCCGAAATTTGGCCTCTGTGCACTGGTATGGAATCGAATTCGGAGGCAGAGTTTGGGAGAAGTAGAAAAGAATAGGTTTATCGCGTTGCCAGGCAAAGGGGGACACAGCAGGCTTATGTCCTCAAAACTGTGTGTCCCAACCTGGGCGGATTTGGTGAGGAGTTTTATAGCAATAGTTCAGGGTCAGGGTTGCTGATAAGGATTATGGTGTGTTCAGGGCCTGCAATCCTTTAATCTGGCCTCAGGTGGTCTCCTGATGAGCTTCTATGTTTCTCAAGGTTATGAAACTGTGACCTTCTCTCTAGAATGAAGTATGCTTCATCAGGTAGTTAACATCTTCCATTTGTTGGGGGTTTTAGTTCTGTAGAAGAGCTCAAAGTTATTATGTGTTTCCCTTCAGACAGAACAAGGATCTTGTCCCAAAACTGCACTATTTTTTCTTGACAGTTCCTCCCTTGTCTCTGTATCCCCTCCCTTCCCTGATTAGCAACTATTTGACCCTACCCTTTGGAATTCAGGGAACGTTGTGGAGGCTGAAGCCTAGCCCCTGCAAACAAGAAATGAGGGACACAGAAAGACTTTCGTGCCCAGGAGCCCCACAGGGTCCTGCTCAGTTTCACTTCTCTTTAGTCAAGAATATATATGTCACCTTGTCTTGCTGTCTTTGGAATTCTTCATACTTATGTGAATTCCCCCAAGTGCACATAATAATTTAATTTTCTCTTGTTAATCTGCCTTATGTCATTTTCATTGCCAGCCAAAGAGCTAATGTTACCCAAAAACCTAGGTTTGACTATTGGTGGGTGTCAAGCTGAAAGGCACAACAAAAACAAATATTGGGAGAAGAAAGGATTTATTCCTTGCAGCAAGTAAAGAGAACACCGGGGATCTTTCCCAAAGCAGTGTCTTCCTGAACAGCAAAATTGGGTAATTTTTAAGCTAAGGGTACATGCATATTCATGAAGGGGTTTGGGTGGTCCATAGAGTCCAAGCTTTAGTGGACTGAAGTCATGAGGGTCATAAAATGTCAATATCATCATTCCTTATGTTCCCAGTTGATCAGGCTAATCTTTACCATTGAAAGAGAACTGGAAGTCTTTACAATTATCTTTGTTATTGTTACTTCTTTTACCTGAAAACAGTCCTTTGATTCTGCATTATTTTGTTCCCTTAAGATCATTAGTTACTGAGACCCTTTCAACGGCAAGCATCCTGGCCAGGCTTAGATCACAAAATGGCTTAGGCCAAAAATGACCTTTGGGCCATGCAGAGACAGTAGAACACAGAATGGACTCTAATCTCTAGCCCTGGCAAGTTTCCCCCACCATACTTAGCTCATATTCTTTGCAGATATCTCTGGTGACAGCTCTATTCCAGGAATAGGCCCTCTATCTAAATTCCTTTTAGGCAGTTAGGGGGAAGGTCAGTTTCTTCTTGAGTCTTGTGAGCCTTTAGTGTTTTCAGCTAGAAATAATCTGCATGCCAGAGAGACATTTTGGAGTGGCAACTTTTCCCTTAAAGTCCAATCATGGGCTGGAATTGGGGTTTCTTTTAGCAGATAGGAGCTGTTCCAGAACCAAAGGAGTCAGTAGGTCTGTGGGCTATTCTCCCCAGAAAGGATTTCCAAAACTATGATTGATTGCTCACCTTATCAGAAACAAAGGACACAAATGATGATAGATAGATGATAGATATAGATAGATAGATAGATAGATAGATAGATAGATAGATAGATAGATGATAGATAGATAGATAGATAGTTGATAGATAGACCATGATATAATATACTATATATTGTGAGCATTATTAAACATATATAAAAAGAAATACTAAATAATAAGTTAATATTGAAGAGCATTGTTTATATGTTGCTAGTCATTCTGGCTGGATAACATCAGTGACATTTAGGACAAGATTGTTCATAAATCCATATTTCAAAGTCTTCTTGACAATATCTAATTTGTGGGGCTGAATTGTTAGGTATGATTAATTTGTCATTGGTTTTACCAGCAATATGGTATATAAAGAGTTTAAACAAGTAGTAGGAATCTACCAATTCAACATTTTCCTTGTTGTTCCCTTGTGTTTTCATTACTAGTACCTTCAAACTGCTAGTTCTTTGTAGGACATTTTTTTAAGCTACTTGTCCATTTTGTGAGAGTTATTTGGTTAAAACTAGATGTGATCAGTAAATCTGCACAGAGAGGAACCATACTCAGAGTGAACCAACAAGAGAGATCCCACTGTCAACTCCTCTGTATTGGGGACAGCCCTCTAACAAAAATTACACAAAATCTAGGGTTTTACTAAACCTGCAAACTAACAGATTAGCTTATTAGTGTTTCATGGATGCTGCAGAAGACACAAGACACCAGGTCAGACACAACAGACTTTATTATTTATTGCAAAAGCAGTAGCAATGTCTTCATGTCCTCAAGAGTTCCCCAATCCCTCAAGAACCACAGGAGTACCAAAGGGTCCACAGTGAATGTCTACAGATGCAGTGGGTTGCAATATAGTACAAAGGTAGAAGAACTTGGATGATTCACCTTTTTATAGTGAGCAGAAGAAAATTTTCTCTATTTTTGTGGGAAAATATTACCTCATCTCTCAAGGTTACTTGTTGCACTTACAACCCTGAGAAATACATGCATAAAGAACAGTCAAGGTCTTGAACTCTTATCCTATCCAACCAGAATGTACAGGAATGCTCAGGGTTTATGACATATTGACTCTCTCAATACCCTCTTTTCTCAAGAGGCTTCATGAATCCCATGTGACAGGGACCACCTGACAAGGACCATGGGAGGGGTATTGCTGCTTTCTTGTGTAATTCCTGGGCCATGTATGTACCTCATTGGAGATCACTGCCTCAGAGAAATAATTTCAATTTATATATTTATTGGATGAGTAAACAAACAGAGCTTTTGGTGCACCAGAATTAAGTTAGGACTTTCCCCTTGTTTTTTTGTTTTCCAAATGAAGACCTTAAAAATCTATCATGATTTTCATTTCTTCAAGAAAGAAAATTTAGTGATCTTCAAAGAAAGAATATTTAAGATGTGCATAATTTCAGAATTAATCTTTCATAGTCAAACAAATTTAGTTTTAGGAGAAATTTATTATATCATTCTTACTGTTTTCATTATCCTGTGGACCTAGATCTCTGCTGGTCCTCAACTGACTTTTTGGAACTACTGTGTAGAGAGAGGGCAGCAAAGATGGCCAGCTGCAAGTGTGTTCTGTGTCATGTTATTCATGCTTTCTCTTCATTAAAGCATTTTTAGGGTCTTCAGATGGTGCTTGCAAACTGATTAAGAAATGGGAGACACAAGGAGGACAGAATCTATAGGATAGAATCTCTATGAGACAGAGTTGCTGCCATTGGCAACTTCAGAAATGAATGGCCCAAGGTCTTCACTGGTGGTGCAGTGATTAAGAATCCACCTGCCAATGCAGGGGACACGGGTTCCAGCCCTGGTCTAGGAAGATCCCATATGCCACGGAGCAACTAAGCCCGTGCACCACAACTACTGAGCCTGTGTTCTAGAGCCCACGCTCTACAACTACTGAAGCCCGAGTGCCTAGAACCCGTGCTCTGAAAAAGAAGCCACCACAATGAGAAGCCCATGCACTGCAATGAAGAGTAGCCCCCACTCGCCACAACTAAAGAAAAAAAAACCCCACGTGTGGCAACGAAGACACAACGCAGCCAAAAAAAAAAAAAAAGAAGAAGAAAAAAACAATGGCCCAGAGCAGAATCTTTAATGGACACAACATGCTGTGTATTGGCTTGGTGGAACCTAATGGCTTAGAGTTGAAAGCAGAGATCCTTTCAAGATCTGACTGCAAGAGCTGCATCTATCAGTTGACCACCATGGTGTACTGTGCACTGATTTCTTTATTTAGTATGGTTTTTCTTAATATCCAAAGATAATCTCTTCTCTGTCTCCAATAATTTCCCTGAAGTGAAACTGATCCAAAATGTTATAAAGTCTCTGGTAATGTGTCAAAGTGATTATGTAGAGCTACCTATTGTTTTTTAACAAAACCAGTCAGGCCATTAACTGTCATCTTGTTGTGCAACATTATTTGAAAATTTCTTTCAATAATTAGAATAAAATTGGCTTTTTTGAGCTATCTTTTGAATCAGAGAGGAGAAATATAGAACTGAATTGTCCAGAATTATCTTTCTATTGCATAAATAATAATGACATATTCACCAGTCTAATTTACAGTGAATTTTATTTTTGTTTTTTATTGTTAAAAAACATATAACATTTACTATCATAACCATTTTTAAGTGTATAGTTCAGTAGTAGAAAGTGTATTCACATTGTTGTACAACAGATCTCTTGAATGTTTTCATTTTGCAAAACTGAAAATCCACATTGATTGAACAATAGTTCTCCTTTCTCCTCTCCCCCCACCCAGCCCCTAGCAACCACCATTATACTTTCTGTTTCTATGAGTTTTACTACTTTAGATATCTCATATAAGTGAAATTATAGTGTTTGTCGTTTTATAACTGGTTTATTAAATTAAACATAACGTCGTTAAAAAGTTCATCCATGTAGTAGATGTAACAAAATCTTTCTTTTTTAAGGCTGAATACCATTCCATTGTATGTATATACCACATTTTCTTATCCATTTATCCATTGATGGACATCTGGGTTATTTCTATCTCTTGGCTATTGTGAATAATGCTGCAGTAAACATAGACATGGAAGATCCTGCTTTCAATTATTTTGGATATATACCCAGAATCATTATTTCTGATCATGTGGTAATTTGATTTTTAATTTTTTGAGGAATTGCTATACTGTTTTCCACAGTAGCTGCACCATTTTACATTCCTGCCAACAGAGCACAAAGGTTCCAATTTTGTCATATCCTCACCAACACTTGTTAATTTTTTTAAGTTGGTTATCTTCATGGGTGTGAGGTGATATCTCATTTTGGTTTTGGTTTTTAGTTCTCTAATGATTACAGATGTTGAACATCTTTTATGTTTGTTGGCCATTTCTATGTGTTCTTTGGAGAAATGTCTACTCAAGTTCTTTGCCTATTTTTTAATTGGGTTATTTGTTGTTGTTGAGTTGTAAGAGTTCTTTATATATTCAAATATTAAGCCCTTAACAGACATATGATTTGCAAATATTTTCTCCCATTCTGTAGGCTACTTTTTTCACACTGATTGTTTCCTTTGATGTGCAGAAGTTTTTAAGTTTGGTGTAATCCCTTTTGCTTATTTTTGCTTTTGTTGCCCATGCTTTTAGTGTCATATCTTAAAAATCATTGTCAAATATAATGTCATGAAGCATTTTTTTCTTTTAGAAAAAGAATTATTAGGTCTTATGCTTAGATTTTTAATCCACTTTGAGTTAATTTTTTGTATGGTGTAAGGTTAGGGTCCAGTTTCATTTTTTTTGCATGTGGATATCCAGTTTTCCAGTGCCATTTGTTGAAGAGACTGTCCTTTCCCCATTGAGTAGTCTTGGCACCCTTATTGAAGATTGTTTGACTATAGTCAAGGGGTTATATCTGGGCTTTCTATCTAATATGTCATTGGCCTATTTATGTCAGTACCTCACTGTAATTTTACATATATCAGACAATTCTGTGACATAAATGTTAACTTTTATTTATGCTTTAACTCCAGTAAAGGTCACAAGGTGCTTAACTGACACAACTTTTGGATAGTGTTTCAAGATATATTGATTACATTCTCTAATAAAATCAGAGAAAATTGCATCAGTGTTTCAAGCCACAGAATCCCTTGAAGAATTCTTTTATTAATCAATAAAGATAAATTGGTCTGGATTGAAAATATTATCACAAACATAATTGACTAGGGAATATAATAAAAATGTTGCCTTTACAGGTGAGGTACAACAGTAAACCTCCTTGAAAACAAGGCTCATATAAATTCTCTACCCCACGGGAACAGTTTTCCATCCTTCCATTGCCCAGGACAGTTTACAGTTAGTATGAGAAAGGATATTCTCACCATATGCTTGTTTTTATTCTCCTCAATGCATGTGAGATTGATCAAATGGCTATTCTCAAATCTAAAGATGCACAACACCCCAAAGTATTTATTGTTTTTAATCTTCTTAATTTTCATTCTAAAGTAAAATTATTTGCATTTTTCTTTTTCAATTTCTATTGTTTTGCAACTATTTTGGAGATAGATGTTATTAGCTTTAGATATTAATTATTTTTCTCACATCTTCACCAAATAATAAGATAAAACAGGATGACACATCTTATTCAACAGTTATGTTGTGTTGACAAGCCAAGGCATAAGCTCTTTTCTAGATGATGATTATTTTTGTGGGGTGCTGGCATAAGTTTGTTCAAACATTTTATCTCTAATCTTAACTATCTTTTAAAAATACTGATTACTACTACTTAACTTTTTTTGCAGAGTACTATAAATATAAAATTGGTCCATGTTGATAAATAAAATTAATATTGCACTTTCAACCAGTCATATTGGAATTGTTACAACAGAAAAGTTTTTCTTTACTTTTTTTTTTTTTTTTTTTGCAGTACGCGGGCCTTTCACTGTTGTGGCCTCTCCCGTTGCGGAGCACAGGCTCCGGACACGCAGGCTCAGCGGCCATGGCTCACGGGCCCAGCCTCTCCGTGGCATGTGGGATCTTCCCGGACAGGGGCACGAACCCGTGTCCTCTGCATCGGCAGGCAGACTCTCAACCACTACGCCACCAGGGAAGCCCTAGAACACTTTTTCTTTTAGTTGGTTATAGGTTTTACTATCAGGCATGAACTTATATTTTGAGTTTATATTCCATGTATATAAACTTCCAATTTTGTACACTAAAGAAATCACATTTATTAAACATCTAACCACATAGAAAGGCTCTGAGACAGTTGCTTACCCTTGGAGTTGTTCTATCACAGAGACTTTCTAAGTCTCAGGCTGCCCAGTCCTTCTAAATACGTCACCCCTGTGCATAAAAACTGTAGGGGCCACTTAGATCCATGACATGCACAATCAAAACCTCCATCATTATCTTGTATAAAGAGAGGAGATGGATACTGCCCTTCTCCTCTTTATGACCCCAAACTCTGGAGGTCATGAGCCTCCAGAGTTTGGGGTTATAAAGTGACTAAATATGCATGTTCCTAACAGCATTAGATATGAATTTTATTATTCTAAATCTTTCTGATAAACTAGTAATTAGTTCTAAACCATTTTTAAAACTGAATGTCATGGTAGGTATAGATATAAGTAGAGATGATATTTAAAATATTTGACCTCCAGTATGGCACAAGCAACAACCAATAAGAAAAAGACAGTAATGTACTGCTGGGGTGAGGCCCTAAAGAAATTTAGCTGCCTAGAGAGAGAGGAGATTATAGACAGTCCTAGGTGAGAAAACAAAATGATGGAAGCTCAGGACAGAAGCTCTTTATCAATCAAACAAAAGTGTTGCAATATTGTTACAACTTTACACCTTGTACAGCCACACTTCCGTGTGCCAACAAAAAACAAGCCCTAAGAATATAGACGTTGAATCAGTCACTCTGGTGCACCCTGGACATACTACTACATTTCATTTATGTCACTATTATAGACCTCTATAGGTCTATAACTTTATATTCAAAGATAAATATTTGGTCCCAGCATAGACTATGTCATCCTTGATGCTAAGGCATATGTAAATGTTTACATTTATATTCACAACATAAGGCTTAGCACTTTGCACATGACAGGACTTCAATAAAGCTTGTAGAATAACTGATTTAAACAAAACAGTTTTGTCTCTATGTGTATAAACATTTACTTTTCATAATTAAACCTGAAACATCTTGAAAGTAGTAAAGTGGACAATGCCTGAATGATAGACCAGTGTTTTCTCAGGAACTGGTATATATAATGGACACCTCTGGGACAGCCCACAAAAGCTGCTTTTCCAAGTGTTCATAGAAAAAAGAGAAAAATAACATTTAACTTTTATATCAGTATAGTATCATTCCAGAAACAGATGGCATGTGCAAGTGGTTTTCTGAAGAACATATAAAGAAGCTGCTTATAGAGCTGTGGGACAGGTAAAGGATCTAGGAAGAGATGGCAGCCAGAGACTAGTAATAGTAGGAAGAACATTCCACCTCTATATCTGAAGGGGCAGGAGAGAAAATGTGTTATTGGAGCTTGGCTAAGGCTGAAGTCATGAAGCAGGGTAAATATAAAATATTTTTAAATGATTATTTAAATCTTTTTAAAAATAATTGACTATCTAATGTGGTATGGTAAAAATAACATGTAAAATGTGTGAGAAGAGCACAAAAGCCACGAGGGGAAAAATGGAAGTATACAAATTTAAAAAAATTTTATACTATATATTAAGTGGTATAATGTCTCTTGAAAGTAAACTGTGATAAGTTAAAGATGTGAACTATAAACCCTGAAACAATCACTATAAGTAATTAGTCAGACTTATAGTTCATAAGCCAACAAAGGAGATTGAATGGAATCATTAAAAAACAATTAATCTAACAGAAGGCAGAAAAAGATGAAACAATTTAAAGCAAATAGTAAGGTGATAGATTTAAACCCAACTATATTAATAATAATATTAAATGTAAATGCTCTAAACACCCTGGTCAAAACCCAGAAATTCTCAGATTGGATTAAAAAGCAAGGTCTATATATATTCTACCTACAACAAACCTACATTAAATGTAAATATAAGATTAGGTTAAAAGTAAAAGAATTGGAAAAAATATATATATATATACACACACACACACATATACACACACTAATCTAAAGAAAGCAGAAGTATATAAATAACAAAGATTTCAGAGCAAAGAATATTATAAAGGACACAGAGGGTTAATTATAATGATAAAAGGGCCAATCAAGCAGACACACACTGCTAAATGTCTATGTGCTTAATAACATGGTTTCAAAGTACCTCAAGATAAAACTGATAGAACATAGAATTTCAGGGAGAAATATTAAAGTTCACAATTATAGTCAGATTTCAATACTCATTTCTCAGTGAGATGAAACATGTAGATAGAAATCCAATACTAACATAGAAAGCTTGATTAACACTACTAATGAACTTGCTTTAATTGATATGTATAGAATACATCTAAAAACATCAGAATACATGTTCTTTGCAATGCACATGAAACATTTAACTATTCTAGGCCATAAAATAAGTCTCAATAAACTTAAAATTTTTCAATTCTCACAATGTATGTTCTCTAACAACAGTGGAATTAAATTAGAAGTCAATAACAGAAGGATCTCTAGAATTTCTTTACATACTTGAAAACAGAATAAAACACTTATAAATAACTCATGGGTTAAAATAGAGTCAAACAATTAAAATGTATTTTGAGATGAATAAAAAAGAACATATTTTAAGATTAGTGGGATCTCCCTCATTGAGAACTTAGAGGGAAATTTATAGCACTAAATAATTATATTAGAAAAGCTCTCAAGTCAATGACTTCAGCTTCCACCTTAAAAACCAGAAAAAGAAGAGCAAATAAAGCCAAAATATGCCAAATAAAGGAAATAAAAACTATCAGTGTGGAGCTTCCCTGGTGGCGCAGTCGTTGGTGGTCTGCCTGCCAGTGCAGGGGACGTGGGCTCATGCCCCGGTCCGGGAGGATCCCACGTGCTGTGGAGCGGCTGGGCCCGCTGGGCCTGCGTGTCCAGAGCCTGTGCTCCGTGGCGGGAGGGGCCACAGCAATGAGGGGCCCGTGTACCGCAAAAAAAAAAAAAAACTATCAGTGTGGAAATCAACAAAATAAAAATGAGCAAAATAAAACTACAAAAAGTTAATGAAACTAAAACTTTGTTCTCTGAGAAATTCCATATTCGTAAACATCTATTCAGGCTGATCAAAAAAATGCATACAAATGGCCATATCAGGAATAATATAATTAACATAACAATAGATTCTACAGATATTAAAAAGATAATAAAGGGTAATTATAAACACATTATTCTAATAGATTTGACAACTAAGGTGAAATGCACAAATTCCTCAAAAAACAAGCTTACCTAACTTCACTCAATAAGAAATAGCCAGAATAGCCCCATACCTATTTTAAAAACTGAATTTGTAGTTTAAAATCTTCCCACACAAAAATAACCTCTAGGTGAAGACGGCTGTTGGGGGAGGTCATTGAGAAGATGTAAGCAGAAGCTGACCCTCAAAATGGACCCAGGCAATTGGAGGTTCCCCACCCACTCCTCTGTCTTTGGAATGTGTTCTGCTTGCCATCCCCACTCCCAGAAGTTGCCCCAAGGATACAGCCTTGAAATAGAAATATGGTGTTGAGACTATCCGGATGGTATATGTGACTGAACCAGTTAAGGACTCTATATAAATGTTTAAGATTTAGCAGGCAGATGCAGAGATCTACAAATCTTGAGGCCACCCCAGACAAGCCTCATAAATAAGTTCCCTTGCCTATTAAACCTGTCATTTACAAATCTGGAGTGATCTGTCTCTTTCTTTGTTCTCTCCCTGCCTTCTGCATATGGGGGCCAGTTTCATATTACATCTGGGAAACTCCCAAGGAGGTTGTGAAGCAACAGTGGCTTCACTGGCAAATTCTACCAAACATTTAGGAAGAAATAATGCCAATTCTACATAAATGAAAAGAAAATTGAGAGATAGGGCTACTTTTCAGTTTATATTATGAGGCCAACCTTACCCAGATTCTAAAACCAAAGACATTAAAAGAAAAGAAAACTGCAGGTCAATATCCCTCATGAATATAAGTGGAAAAAATCTTAACACAATTTTAGCAAATCAAATCCAGCAATATGTAAAAAAGGCTAATACATACACAAGTGGTGTTTTTCTTAAGAATGCCAAGTTGGTTTAATCTTCAAAAATCAATCAATGTAATTAAACTTATGAATAGATTAAAAAGAAAAAAAATCTGAATAAACACACAAATATCATTTGAAAACAACCCATACCTGTTTCTAATAAAATCCTTTGGAGTAGCACTATTTGCAATAGCCAAGACATAGAAGCAACCTAAGTGTCCATGGACAGATGAATGGATATAGATGTGGAATATATATATATATATATATATATATATACACACACATATATATACACACACACATATATATACACATACATACTCCCAGCCATAGAAAAGAATAAAATAATGCCATTTGTAGTAACATGGATGGACCTAGAAATTGTCAAACTAAGTGAAGTAAGTCAGGCAGAGAAAGACAAATATAATATGATATCACTTATACATGGAATCTAAAAAAATGATACAAATGAACTTATCTACAAAACAGACTCACATACATAGAAAACAAACTATGGTTACCAAATGGGAAAGGGGAAGAATAAATTAGGAATTTGAGATTAACAGATACACAGTACTATATAAAATAGATAAACAATAAGAACCTACTGTATAGCACAGGGAACTCTATTCAATAACTTGTAATAACCTATAATGGAAAGGAATATATATATATAACTTTGCTATACACCTGAAACTAACACAACATTGTAAATCAACTATACTTCAATTTTTTGAAAAACTTTGGCAAACTAGGAATAGGAGAGAACTTCTTCAACCTGATAAAGGGGACCTATGAAAAACCTGTAGTTAACATCATAATTAATAGTGAAAAGCTGAATGTGTTCACATAAGATCAGGTGCAAGGCAAGTATGTCCATTCTCACCACTTCTGTTCAGCGTTTTGCTAGAAGTCCTAGCCAGTGCAATAAGACAAGAAAAAGAAATGAGGCATTCAAGTTAGAAAGGGAAGAAATAAAGTTGTCTCTGTTTACAGATGACTTCATTGTCTATATAGAAAATCCTATGATCTGCACAAAAAGCTTTTAGGACCACTCTGTGTGTTTATAAAGTTTTTTATACAAGATCAATACACAAAAATCAACTGTCTTTCTATATACCAGTAGCAATTAGAAATTTAAAAATATTCCACTTACAATACCATCAAAAATGCGATTTATTAAAAGGTAAATCTGATAAAATATGTGCAATAAAACCACAAAACATTGTGGAGAGAAATTAAAGAGAACCTAAATAAATTCAGAGATATGTTATGTTTATAGATCAAAAGATTCAATATTGTAATGATGTCATGATCTCTAGATTCAGTACAATCCCAATCAAAACCCTAGAATGCTTTTTTGGTAGACACTTAAAAGCTGATTCTAAAATTCATATGCAAAGGCAAAGGATCTGGAACAGCCAAGGCAACTTTGAAAAAGAAGAACAGAGTTGGAGTCCTTAAACTATCTGACTTCAGATTTATTTTAAAGTGACAGTGCAAAGACAGGATGGCATCAGTATCAAGATAGACCAATAGAGCAAAGGAAAAGAATGGAGTCCAGAAATAGATCCACACATTTATAGAGACTTAATTTTGACAAAGGTGCAAAAATAATTATTGGAGAAATAAGATTTTCAACAATGTGATGAAATAATTGAATATCTATACATAATATTAACTTCAATCCATACCTAACATCACATGCAAAACTAATTCAAAGTATTTAATAAATCTAAATGTATAACCTACAATTAAAATAAGAAGAAAATCCTTTTACTTGCAGCAACCTGGATGAACCTGAAAGGTGTATGTTAAATGAAATAAAGCCAGACAGAGAAAGACAATGACTGCATGGTATCACTTACGTATGGAATCTTTAAAAAAAAGAAAAAAAAAAGGTTTTTTTAAAGTCAGAAACAGAGAGTAGGAATGTGGTTGCCAGGGTCTGGTGAGGCTAAAAGAGAAAGTTTTGTAAAACGATAGTTATATTCTAGTTATATGATGAATAAGGTCTGAGGATCTAATGTTGACTATAGTTGATAACACTGTATAGTATAATTGGGTATACACACAATATTGTTTAATTAAAATTTGCTGAATGTAGAACTTAAATATTCTCACAAAAAAGTTTTAAAAATGTAAATATGTGAGATGATGGATGTGTTAATTAACTGGATGGGGGAATCCTTTCACATTGTATACACATACCAAATCATCACATTAAATATTGTCTGACAAGGCATTTATTTGTCAATTATAACTCAAAAAAGCTGGAAAAAATTAAAGCACACTGTAGGTAAAAATTTCCACTTGTTGGGGGAGGGGGAGGGAAGACTGAACACACCAAGTGCTGGCAAAGATTTGAAGCAAGTGAAGCACTCATACACTACTTGAGGGAACGTAAAAACAATTTTTCAATTTTATAAGAAGGCAAATATACATAGCATATGACCTATCCATTCCAATCTTTGGTATTTAGCTTAGAGAAATAAAATCAGATGTCTGTACAAAGACTTGTCTATGAATGTTTATAGAATCTTTACATTTAATAACCCAAAACTAGAGAAAACCCAAATGCCAACAAATGACTGGATGCAATATATTCATGAAATAAATTTTGATACATACAATAACATGTACGAGTCTGATAAAATTTTTTTGAATGAAGAAAAGCTGACAAAAAAGTAAATCCTACCTAATTCTATTTATATAAAAGTCTATAAAATAAAAAATAATCCCAAATATCTAAACAGCTCATACAACTCAACATCAAAAAAAAACCTGGTTATGGTAAAAATGGGCAGAAAACCTGAGAAGACATTTTTCCAAAGAAGACATACCTATGGCCAACAGGCAACTCAATAAAGAGATGCTTAATATTACTAATCATCAGAGAAACACAAATTAAAACTATAATGAGATGTCACCTCACACCTGACAGAATAAAGGTCACAAACAACAAATGTTGGTGAGGATGTGGAGAAATGGGAACCCTCATACACTGTTGGTGGGAGTATAAATTGGTGCAGCCACTGTGGAAAACAGTATGGAGGTTTATCACAAAAAAAGACCCAAAAACTAAAAATAGAACTACCATATACCCCAGCAATTCCATTCCTGGGTGTATATTCTAAAAAAATAAAAACACTAATTTGAAAAAGATACATACACCCTAATGTTCATAGCATAATTATGACTGCCAAGATATGTCCATTAACAGATGAATGGAAAAAGAAGATGTGATATACACACACACACACACACACACACACACACACACACACACACACAATGAAATACTACTCAGCCATAAACAAGAATAAAACTTTGCAACAGCAAGGACGGACTTGGAGGGCATTATGCTAAGTGAAATAAGTCAGACAGAGAAAGACAAATAGTGTATGATATCACTTATATGTGGAATCTAAAAAATAAAACAAACCAGTAAATGTAACAAAAAAGAAACAAATGCACAGATATAGAGAACAAACTAGTGGTTACCAGTGGGGAGAGAGAAGGGGATTTGGGCAAGACAGGGGTAGGGGATTAAGAGGTACAAACTACTATGGATAAAATAAATGAGCTAGAACAATATATTGTACAACACAGGGAATATAGCCGATATTTTATAATAATTATAAATGGAGTATATACCTGAAACATATAATATTGTACAATTCTATCTCAATAAAAATAATTATTAATTAATCTATAGTGACAAAAGCAAATCAGTCATTGCCTGAGGATTTAGAGGATGGGGGTCCTGAAGTGGGGTAGCAAAGAGGGATTCCAAAAGAGCATTAGGAAACTTTTAGTGTGATGGATCTATTCAACATCTTGGTATGGGTGTATGTAAAAAGTTATCAAACTTACACTTAATAGATGTATAATTTGTTGTGTGTCAATTATACTTCAATAAAGCTGTTTAAATAAAGGGGTTGTAAATGTCTTCCTTAGTACAGTCACTTAACTAATGGAGACACAGAGGCATAGAGATATTCTCCAAATCACACATTTACCCACTATCCACATCTCATAACTCAAGCCAAATAGTCCTTTTGTTACTCCAAACAATCTATTTGCAAGAATAACTTCACTGATAATTCAGTTGATAGATATCCTTAGAATAAAACCTTTCAAAATATCAGAGCATGTTACATATTATATCATAATTTCAATGCACAAAACTAGAAAACATCACCCTATGCAGGCTGTCACAAAGATTTCAAAGTACAGAAAATATTCTTGATAAGTAATTTGTCATTTAAAGGAAATATGAAAGAAACTTGACTTTATTAGCTTTCATGTAATAGCAATGCTGTATGATGTTTTCTACTTCTTGTGTTAATTTTCTATACCTGCATAGCAAATTACTATAATCTAACAGTTTAGAAAAACATAACAAAATTTATGATCTCAGTTGTCATGAGTCAGGAGTCTACACACATTAACTAGGTCCTCACTTCAGGATCTGACTGGGCTAAAATCAAGGTGTCAGCCAGAGCTATTATCTTATCTGAGTCTCAAGTCCTCTTCCTAGCTCCCTGGCAGTTGGTAGAATTTAGTTCCTTGAGGTTACAGGACTGCCTGCTATTCCTTGCCACAGGGTCTTCTCCATAATTCTATAGTTTGTTTCTTACAGGCCAACAGAAAATCATCTCTGCTGCTTCAAATCTCTCTCTTCAGGAAGGACTCAACTCCTTTTAAGAGCTCACCTAGTTAGATCAGACCCAGTGAGGATAATCTCCCTTTTCATTAACTCAAAGTCCTCTCATTTCAGATTTTAATTACATTTTTAAAATCCCTTCACCTTTGAAACATAATCACAGTCATGAAATCCATTATATTCACAGTCCTACCCATACTCTAGGGGAGGGAATAATATAAAGTACATACCCCGGTATGTTGGAATTTTCGGGCCCACCTCAAAATTCAGAGTTACATCACATCTCTTTGGATAAACTTCACTATGGAAAGTGTATATTTCTCTCAGTGTTGCTACTGAAATTCTAAGTAATCATAACAGATTAGAAGGGGAAGAGGGATTTTTAAACATCAACATTACACCAAATCCAGTTCTGAGAGATACCTTCCCTGCTTTGTTCCCCTCCATCACAAGCTTGCCTCATACATAGGGAAGCTTCACTGACAGTCGTGGTTTCCAAGGTAGTGTTTAAACCAGAGGTGGCTGAACAAGACAGAACACTGGAATATAGGAAGAAAATAAAATATAAAAACTTTAATTCATACTTCTTTTATCCCATCATTTTAAAATTACTTTATATTTGCATAATATTTATAATCACATAAAATTATAGAGCAGTACTATAAGCATACAATTTACAAATAAATGAATACACATACATTGGAGATGCACCCTCAAGAACCATTTTCTAATGGGGTGAATAATACAAATGTTGAAGTCCACTGACATATCTGGGTTTTTTCAAAGGAGCAAACCCAGAATCTACAATAACCATAGGCCCTGGGTTTCTTCACCAGGCCAGTAACACCTGGGATTTTATTGAGACAGAATGAGGGCCACAGATATAACCTAAAGGAGCTATTTCACCAAACTCTGAAACCCAGTGGGCCCCATCTGCCCAGCTCTGTGTTACATTCATTTTGTGAATCATTCCCGCCCACCCCTGCTGTGAAGACCACACAGACTTTCAAAGCGACCTTAAATCAATTGCAAGAGTTGTGTCAGGTGGAACAGAAAGATCAGATTTGGTTAAAATAGAATGGAGGTAGAATGGAGCAACCACAAAGCCTGTCACGGCCACAGAGTTTGCAAGGGTATAGGGTCCCCAACAGGAGTGCAGGGCAGCCTCCTGCTGGAGAATGCTGAACATTAGCATGCACCGGGCCTCCTGAAACACATGACAGAGTTGCAATGAAGACAGAACAGGATGGATAGTGTGGAAAATTTTTAGGGAAAGCCAACCAACAATTGTGCATGTGGCAGCTGCCAATAAAACTTAGTAGTAAAAAAAAAAAAAAAAAAAACTTAGTAGTAGGGTCACAGTGACCTAAGAGGTTCACACAAATTAATACAACCTGGCACATTCAGGTTGTAAGTATCAGAGCTTGACTCCAGAAGCCGTGATTGGTAAGAAACACTAGTAACTTTTTGTGCTTTTCTTAGCCTTACTGGAATGACCAATTAATGGGGAGAAATTTATATTATTCATAGGTGGATTGGTCACAACCTCAGACAGATTTCAATTTCTTTCCAAATTTCTTCATGGGAATATCTGAGAAAAACACAAGAAAGTGCTTCTGAAATGTAAACACTTTCTAGGAATAAAGAAATGGTACTTATATATGATTTTGACAATAGCCTTTGTGACAAAATTGAAATTATAATGGAGGAATCATCATTCAGGCACACAAAAATGGAGTCAAATAGCCATTGAGAATCTGGTTTCAGACATGTCCCTACACCACTGAGAAGTTAAACCTTCTGTGAACTATTCCTAACCCAAGAACACCAGCCTTTTTAAAAATGTCTGCTAACTGCAAATTTGTGTCTCTCCTTGTAACTATGCAACCATAATGGACCCCAACCAACCCTGATTAACAAGTACCCTTACTTCTTGCTAGCTCCAATTATAATTCTTGATAAACAATTCATGTAACTAACTGTAACCTTGTGGTTTTTGCCTTTATAAACCTCCCGCATATTGTAGTCCAGCAGAATACAATTCAAGTGCTTCTTGATTCTGTGTCTCTTAGGCTGCAGTCCTAACAACCCCCAAAATAAATACTTTTTTTGTTTCAAACATGTCCTCATTTCTGAAATTTTGGTTAATAGCCTCTTACAAAAATGAATGGAAGACATCAATGCAATGATGTGCATTTTTATAGAAATGCATAATATTTTAATTGTTGTTGAAATAAAACTCTAAAGGTAGTTTGCCAATTTTATAAACTTTATTTTCACATATAAGAAAACCCACAGGAAGATGTTATTTACTTGGGATAATGTAAAACAGTTCTGGGAGAGATAAGAAAAATAGACTCTCATTGACCACATAATTTGATTAGATGTAGTGACTAGACTAAAAAGCAGAGAGGAGGTTTCAAAAAAATATTTGATAAAATTAAACATCAGATCAATATGCCTGGGGTGCAGAACCACTGATCATTCTCACAACTGGCATATTGAGAAGGGATCCTAGATGCCAGGCAGAATAACTTCAGGGAGCCATCTTAAACACTGGTGTATCTGAAGTCAATAATCAACAGTCTGTATTGAAAACAGCACCTTTGTTTATCAGTGCTTGTCACAATGAAGGAATATGTGCAAAGAACAAGTTCAGCCAGAGGAGTACTTCAATTTATAATGCCTAAATCAGTCACTTTTTGTCATAATACTAGGCATAGATAATGGTTGATCCAGCACAGACTGTCTGCATTACCCCACAATTTCCTGCAGTAGACATGTCATTATTTGGTGCACTCTTTCAATATTAACACATCATTGTACTCAGGTATGTTTGTCAATATCAAGCTAAATGTCAATAGAAGACTCATTGAAGGTTTGAAACTCTTGCAACTTGTTCTTGGAGACAATGCTAACAGAATTTTTTTTAAAAATTGTCTTGTGCTACTATTCTCATTTAGGTACCAATAAGTGAAGCCATGCTGGGGAAAAAAGTCGCTCTTTCTGATACCTGCCCACTCTGAGCTCAGAGCCCTTTCATCCCTGTCAAAGATAGGTACCTAGACACTGCAACAATTTCCTGAGGGGGCTCTTACCTGTGGTTTTTAAAGCAAAATGAGCTCATCTGTGACTTTTCTTCCAAAACTGCTTGTGAAGTGAATATCCTGTATGCTAGTCATGTCTCTCCATCCCTGCAGTATTTGTAACACTGTGTTCCCCTTTGTTCTTAGTTGCTGCTATTTCAATAGGATTCTGTGAAGTGGTGGGAGTGGGGAGTTAGTCAACCAGCTTGAATAGAAATAGCAGTTGTAATCTTAAAACAAAGAAGAAAAGTGTTTGGGTGAGGGTGAGAGAGTCAAAGTCTTACTGTGAACTTAAAATCACAGTACGTATGAAGTTGCCCTGGTTCTAGCACCACATTTTAGTTATTTTATAATATTGAAATAGAACAAATTCTATTAAATTTGAGAATAGTATCTCTTTCACTGTGACAGCCACCACATATGTTGATACTGTGTTTCCAGGTAGAGTATAAACAATACATATACAAGGCATATTTCCAGTAACTTGTATAAAGTCTATTATGTACATGTTTAATAAATACTCATTATTATAAATATTCATAAACAAATAAATGAATAAATGTTCTCTAAATACCTTATATCTAAACTATACAAATCTAGTAAGACAGATTTTAACACTTTCAAATAATGTGGTGGGACAGTGTTCACTGCAGCTCTATTTACAATAGCCAGGACATGGAAGCAACCTAAGTGTCCATTGACAGATGAATGGATAAAGCAGATGTGGCACATATATACAATGGAATATTAGCCATAAAATGAAATGAAATTGAGTTATTTGTAGCGAGGTGGATGGACCGAGAGTCTGTCATACAGAGTGAAGTAAGTCAGAAAGAGAAAAACAAATACCGTATGCTAACACATATATATGGAATCTAAAAAAAAAAAAAAATGGTCATGAAGAACCTAACGGCAAGACGGGAATAAAGACTCAGACCTACTAGAGAATGGACTTGAGGACATGGGGAGGGGGAAGTGTAAGCTGGGACAAAGTGAGAGAGTGGCTTGGACATATATACACTACCAAATGTAAAATAGATAGCTAGTGGGAAGCAGCTGCATAGCACAGGGAGATCAGCTCAGTGCTTTGTGACCACCAAGAGGGGTGGGATAGGGAGGGTGGGAGGGAGGGAGACACAAGAGGGAAGAGATATGGGGATATATGTATATGTATAGCATTCACTTTGTTATAAAGCAGAAACTAACACACCATTGTAAAACAATTATACTCCAAAAAAATGTTTAAAAACAAAAACGTAAGAAATGCAGTGGGAAAAAATTTGTTAAGTAAAATAGAAAAAATAATCAAATTTAAATGAAGTAAAAAACTTCCAAATCAGTAAATCTAAGGCTTTTATGGGTAAAATATGAATATCCTTACAGCTTTTGAATAGTCTTAATTGCAAATACTAACTGTTTATAAAATATGAAGTAAAGAGCAAATTGGTTTCAAAATACTAGTTCTATTGTGCTACTGTCGAGGTAGGAAACATTTCACCCTTAACCTTCTTTAGTTATTTTGGCTGGTCTAATAATTAAATTGACACAAAACAGATTAACAGGAGAAAAACACAATTTAATTTGTTTGCACAAAGTTCTCATAAAGATGGGGCTAAGAAGTGACCAGAGCAGGCAGATTTTATACTTTTTAGACAAAGAAACAATACATTTGTGAAGAATTGACAGAACAAAGAAATTTAGGTTGTGGGTGCTTAATTAGTGAAGAATCTAAACAGAGTTGTGCTTAGGGTAGTAAATTAGTAGAGAAGCGATAAGGTTGATTTGTACATTCTTCTCAGCCCTAAATTCTCTATCTCTGGTGATAAGGATGTCCTTCATGGAAGATTTATTTCCTGCTTTCAGGGAGACAAAGAGGAGGGTCAAGGGGCTCTCTTGCCTTGGCCATTTCTTAAATAACTTTACTTCAAAATAATCAAGATGCCACTTTGGCATGTTTTGGAGTGACCTGTCCTAAGCCCCAGCACCACAAATTCAAAGTACTGAAGAAGTAGTACCAAAGAAGGTAATCCCTTAAAAATTGCAAATTGAGGATTCTAAACATATGGAGTAACAATCCTTTTTTCTCTTTAAAATTTAATATGATAAAATGTTACTAATATATGTAATAGTGTTGTGACAAATAATTCTATAATTCTGTAATTTCTTCTATTTTTATCTATATTAAAGTAAATGAGAAAAAAGTTACAAAAATGCCTGTAGGCTTACTGCCTAATAATTTTTACTTTAAATTATAAATCTATATGTTTTAATATATTTCTATTACTTTCTTCAATAAATGTATATTCTACATATGTTGCTGCTGAATGTAGACCAGTTTCAATCTTCTACATATCATGACTCCTCAAAGACCCCATCAAAACTGAAATTTACTGAAGCCCAAACAGCCATGTCAGCCAGGTCTGCATGCCCTTGGATTGGGTGATTTCCTCTATAACTACATCTTTCCTGTCAGCATCTCCAACTCTCCTCTGCCACTCAGGTTTCTAATTATGAAGCTTCATGAAGATAATGATTGGATCATTTACCAACTTTTGGGTTTATGATACATAATATATATAGAATTTGCCTGTGAATGCTGAAGGACAAAATAAACATATGTCCTTTTTCCCCCAAAACTGAAGATACATGTCAATCTATTATTAAAATAATTTTTAAAATCATAAGAAATATTTAAATAATGTTTTTCATGGATATTACTCTTTTTAATTATTCGACATGCCAAGTTTTATTTAATTTCCCTAAAGTGTCCTTGGGTTTTTATGGCTATCATATATATTACAGCTGTTGACTGAAAAAAGAATGATAGCCTCTTAGATAGCTCTTAAGAACTGCTCTGAAGAGGTGGGGGAAGGTCAGTATATATATGGTTTTGGTGAAGAGGGTGCATGCAATCAATCATACAACTCAGTAGGAGGTTGCTGCTAGTCACTAGGAGCAAATGTCTCCATTAATGATTTTAGTGCTTTTTCTAGGTATGAGAAGATGCAAGAAATTGGGCTTGTAACATTTTCCCCTGAAAATATCTAATTATCTGAAGACCTGTTCTGTCAGTTTTTTTCCAAAGCAAAGAGTGCCTAATTCCTGATCTCAACCCCGAACTACTTTCAGGGTGTGTTAAAGGTCAGCAAGTACAGTGGCTAGTGACTTCATTCTTGTAGAACTGGATGCAAGTGATATTTTTTAGTTTGCACAGTATAGTATATATTTCATACTGTAATGTGCCAGGAAAAATGTAATCTAGCTTGTGACAAGGTGAGCTTTGTTTTATTATCAAAATGATATTTAAGGTCTTACATAATTATAGGTATTTTTGTCCAAAATTCGCCTCAGAAAGAATTGTTTTATATATGTTAACTAGTTTGGTGTGCAGCGTGAAGAGCTTCAAGACACTTATTAGGAAGACAAATGGATTATTACTACCGCCACAAAAGTATTTTTTTTGTAGAATATTGATCCAGTTATCCAAGAGAAGTAATAAACTGAGGTAATAAAAATACCAGTGTTAATAGGCTCTCATTTTTATTATCAATAGAGGAAAAGCCATTTTTCTCAGTATATTAATAGTTAATAAACCTAAATTTAACATAATTACTGTAAATATCAAAGAAGCTTTTAACTCTGAAAAATGGTTCCAGTAACACTACAGAATTTGAAATATTAAAATAAGAAAAAGAAGACTAAAATTAGGAAAAACTACACCTAGAGATAAAAAATAAAGCAAAACGGAAGATTATTTTTGTCTAAAGATGTATAATTTTGCCATAAATTAACTAATGGTAATTTTGGATAGTGGTATTTAAGCAATATTTGAGGTTTTAAAAATCCCATTCAGGGGCTTCCCTGGTGGTGCAGTGGTTGAGAGTCCGCCTGCCGATGCAGGGGACACGGGTTCGTGCCCCGGTCTGGGAAGATCCCACATGCCGTGGAGCGGCTGGGCCTGTGAGCCATGGCCACTGAGGCTGTGCATCCGGAGCCTGTGCTCCACAACGGGAGAGACCACAACAGTGATAGGCCCGTGTACTGCAAAAAAAAAAAAAATTCCCATTCGGTGTAAAAGCTTAACACAACAAGTGTGAGAAAAAGATTTCATCAGCTAAATGTATCATTACAGTATATAAGTACAATTTATCAGACTGAACTGATGAATCTGAGTATGTAATCCTCACATGGCTGAGGAGTGCCTGAGCCAACACAGGTAAATCTTTGTTCTCAAACGCAATCTACCTCTTGAACAAAAGAAATACAAGTCAATAAGTTGGCAAATTTAACTCCTTTTTCATACAACAAAATTTACTCTTTGGGTGTACACTTTTATTATTGAGAAAAGCATATAGTAATGTGTCCACAACAACATGACTCAGTGTTACCAAGGCTGTTGCCCCAGAATCATTACCCTATCCCTCCCTTGAATGGAAAGCAATTTCTCTTATCTAAGTTTCAGGAGGAAGCTGCAAAGAGAAAAACAAGAACTGGTTAGAACTAGGACCAAGATGGTGGAAGATTTTAATTCCAGTAGACCTTGAGCCTCATTATACACTCAATATAATGCGTTAGCATGTTAAATGACATACCCACCAGTGCAGTTGCCATGACGACAGCTGGAAATGTCCATATAAGGACAGAGAAAGAGCGTTGCATCAGTTCTGGGTCCAAACCATACCCCTCTTCTTGGATAAGTCATCAATATTCCTCCCTCTCTTTTCAATTTCCTCCCTTTTACCTCAACCCTCCAATATATATGGTGTTTCTGCCCGAATTGAGTTGAGAGTTGATTTGCAAACTAAATTCTCACTTCTCCATTCTTTGGTCGTTGAATAAAACTTGTGCTGTTCCAGACTCAGCACCAGTTTCATTATTGGTTGTGCAAATCTGAGCAGAAAAAGAACGCAGTGGCCAAGACAAAGGGTCGCCACACGGGCTAAGGATCCCAGAGTAGGTCCACTGGACCTGTAACCTGTAACATCAGGACTTAGAACACACCACCAAGTTGACTCAGGATTAGTAGTGAAATGGCTTAAGCAACTTCACAGTAAAATACCATTCAAAGAGCACCAAGAAACAAGAATGCAAATGCCTGCTCTCAAGGATTATTAACAATAACTCTGTCATTACGTGGAGTTGGTATCTATGTCAAAACTGTTGTCTGAAAAAAAATACACAACCTAAAAGTTGAGTTATATTTTATTCGACAGACTTTCTGCAGACTTCAAGCCCAGGAGACAGGACTCTCAGACCACTCTAAGGGACCACTCTGAAGAGGTAAGCGAGGAGCCAGGATACATAGGAGTTTTTGCAACAAAGACCAGGTAGTTGGAACATCAAAAGATTACTGTTAATTAAAGAAAGCCAGACATCTCAAGTTAAGGAATTTAGCACCTTCCTATGTATGAGAAGATGTAAGAGTCTGGGCTCACTGAAATTATTCCTTTGATATGCACTTCAGCTACCTGGGGCCAGTATCCTGTGCTTTCTCATGCTGAGTCTCCTCAGAGTGCACCAGTGGGGTGAGCCTGTAATATTGTGTCTTGATGGCTGCAATATCCTTTGTTTACAGATATGGCAGGCAGCATTTTTTTCCTTTACAATACTGAGGTGCCAGAGGGTGGAGCAAAAAGGGGAATTGGAAGTTCAGAGGTTTGAACTGAAAAGAAGTTAGAGCTACCACTATAGTCTGTTTTTCTGTTTTTTTTAATTTTTTTTTGCAGTACATGGGCCTCTCACTGTTGTGGTCTCTCCCGTTGCGAAGCACAGGCTCCGGACACACAGGCTCAGCAGCCATGACTCACAGGCCCAGCCGCTCTGCGGCATGTGGGATCTTCCCGGACTGGGGCACGAACCCGTGTCTCCTGCATCGGCAGGTGGACTCTCAACCACTGCGCCACCAGGGAAGCCCCCTTCTAGAGAATTTTTAATCTCATTTATTGTGTTGTTCATCATTGTTTGTTTGCTCTTTAGTTCTTCTAAGTCCTTGTTAAACATTTCTTTTATTTTCTCCATTCTATTTCCAAGATTTTGGATCATCTTTACTATCATTATTCTGGATTCTTTTTCAGGTAGACTGCCTATTTACTCTTCATTTGTTTGGTCTTGTGGGTTTTTACCTTAGTCCTTCATCTGCTGCATATTTCTCTGTCTTCTCATTTTGTTTAACTTACTGTGTTTGGGGTCTCCTTTCTGCAGGCTGCAGGTTGGTATTTCCTGTTGTTTTTGGTGTCTGTCCCCAGTGGGTGAGGTTGGTTGAGTGGTTTGTGTATGCTTCCTGGTGGAGGGAACTTGTGCCTGTGTTCTGATGGTGGGGCTGGATCTTGTCTTTCTGGTGGGAAGGGCCATATCCGGTGGTGTGTTTTGGGGTGTCTGTGAACTTAGTATGACTTTAGGCAGACTCTCTTCTAATGGGTGGGGTTGTGTTCTGGTCTTGCTAGTTGTTTGACATGGGGCGTCCAGCACTGGAGCTTGCTGGCCATTGGGTGGTTCTGGGTCTTAGTGTTGAGACAGAGACCTCTGCAAGAGCTCTTGCCAAATGATATTACATGGGTCTGGGAGGTCTCTGGTGGTCCAATGTCCTGAACTAAGCTCTCCAACCTCATAGGCTCAGGCCTGACACCTGGCCAAAGCACCAAGACCCTGCCAGCCACATGGGTCAGAAGAAAAAAACCATAATAATAGAATAAAAATTAAGAAAATTAAAAAAGAGAGCAACAAAGCCAATAAACAAATCCACCAGTGATAACAAGGACTAAAAACTAAGCTAAGTTATACGTAAAAATCAGAAACAAATCAGTCACAGAATGCAAACCCCAAGTCTACAGTTGTTCCCAAAATCCACTGCCTCAATTTTGGGAACATTCATTGTCTATTCAGGTATTCCATAGATACAGGTCCGTCAATTTGACTGTGGGTATTTAATTGCTTCTCCTGAGGCTGCATGGAGGAATTTCCATTTCTCTTCTTTGTTCACCCAGTTCCTGGATTTAGCTTTGGTTTTGGCCTCACCTCTGCATGTAGGTTGCCCTCAGGCACCTGTTCCTCGCCCAGACAGGAAAGGGTTAAAGCAGCAGCTGATTAGGGCTCTCTTGCTCACTCAGGCTGGAGAGAGGGAGGGGTACGGTAGTCATAATTGGAATGTGGGGTGAGCCTGCAGCAGCAGAGGCCAACACGACATTGTAAGAGCCTGAGGCGTGCCGTGTGTTTTCCTGGGGATGTTGTCCCTGGATCTTGGGACCCTGGCAGTGACATGCTGCACAGGCTCCCAGGGGGGTGTGGGTAGTGACCTGTGCTCGCTCACAGGATTCTTGGTTGCAGTGGTGGTGGCAGCAGCAGCGTTAGCCTTTCATGTCCATCTCTGGGATCTGAGCTGTTAGCCCTGCCTCACGCCCATCTCTGGAGCTCACATAGATGGTGCTCTGCCTTCTGTGGATACACAGGAAAGGAATCCCTGCTCCTCGCACACCCTGAAATAACGGTCTCTTGCCTCTTCGGCAGGTCCAGACTTTTTCCCAGACTCCCTCCTGGCTAGCTGTGGTGCATTAGCCCCCTTCAGGCTGTCTTCACTCAGCCAACCTCAGTCCTCTTCCTGGGATCTGACCTCTGAAGCCTGAGCCTCAGCTCCCAGTCCCCACCTGCCCCAGCGCGTGAGCAGACAAGCTTCTCAGGTTGGTGAGCAATGGTTGGCACTGCTCCTCTGTGCAGGAATCTCTCTGCTTTGTCCTCTGCAACCCTGTTGCTGCACTCTCCTCCATGGCTCCAAGGCTTCCCCCCAGCCCACCCCCTGTCCCTGCCAGTGAAGGGGCTCCCTAGTGTGTGTAAACTTTTCTTCCTTCACAGATCCTTCCCAGAGGTGCAGGTCCCATCCCTATTCTTTTGTCTCTGTTGTCTTTTTTCTTCTGCCCTACCCAGGTATGTGGGGAGTTTCTTGCCTTTTGGGAAGTCTGAGGTCTTCTGCCAGCGTTCAGTAGGTGTTCTGTAGGAGTTGTTCCACATGTAGATGTATTTTTGATGTATTTGTGGGGAGGAAGGTGATCTCCACGTCTTACTCCTCTGCCATCTTGAAGATCTCCCTGGGGTGGAAAATTTTGTCCCCTGACAATATCATATAAGATATATTTTCATCAAGTCAAATATAGGTTTGTTTAAAAGCAGCCTAATTAATATGAATTAATTAATTAGCCTATTTAATATGAATGAGCAATTTTATTTTTAAGCTAATACTGTCCCAATTTTTTCCTGGGTCATAATTTTTTCCCACTTTTAAGAGTTGAAAATTGATATTAAGTGCATGTATATTAAATGTTTTATTTTCTATTTGAAATAAATGGTGAAATTTTTATGCACTACAAAAACTACATTTTATAGTTTTAAAATTTGCAAACAAAGAACAATTTTGATACCAGAAAATAACTTTTTCCCTTGGGTCAAAATATTAAGTTTTTACCATAAATTGTTTATATAAAATCCATGAGTCACACAAACCAAGCCCTGCATAAATCCAGGAATGATTAATATAATTCAAATGAACAAATGCAGTGAGAATCCCAATAATGTGCATTAACAAAAGTTTTCTGAAATTTACTTTATGAAATTTTGATCTAAATTTAGATACACTGTATTTTTTGGACTATTTGAGGTACATGAACGATGCTCTAAATTTAAATAATAGTAGTCTACTTTTTCTGATTATAAAATAATCCATGCATATAATACATAATTTAGAAATTCAGGATAAACAGAAAAAACTTTCTATGCATATATATATATTTTGTACACTCAATAAATGGTCAGTTTTATATATTATTAAACATACTTCAAGATATTTTTAATGGCATTGAGGCATTTCATTGTGTGGACTATGGACTTGTAGGCTGTTTATACTTTTTCACTATTGTATGCATGACTATATAAAATATTCATGCTTTTTGTGATGTCAAGATTTTTTCCTCAGTGATAAATCACCAAGTACAAGTTCTTAATGAAATTATGTACATATTTTAAACATTTGATAATCTTGTCAAACTGACTTCCTAAAATTTGTCACATTCCCTCTGAAAGGGTAAAATGGACATTACCTCAAGCCATTTCTAACACTGGGTTTTAACTTTTATTAATTTTCTACATATTAATTTATTTTATGGAAGATAGTATCTTTGTTTCATTTTACTTTACATTTTTGGATTGTTAATTTGGCTAGACTTTTTTATGTTCTATATGTTATCTGTATGCCTTCTTTTGATGATAAGTTTTAGTACTAAAAGTTACATTAATTTGGGTGGCTTTTTAATTTAAAAGAAATATTACTTCTTTATGGTGGCTTATCACTAGCAATGAGTGACCACTTATGCGTATTTGCATCGTAGCAGGTGTGCTTTGGATTTCATCCCATCCTTGGAGAGTTGACATAAAAATTATCAGAAAGATTTCCTGTAACCCAGTGTGATGTGTGGTGTAATCACAGAGCAATATTATAGTCAGGCTTTATGATATCAAATTTGGCAAATGTACAAATATCTTTTTGTGTGCTGGTGAATAAAGATCAGTAACAGATCAGTAATAAAGGATATGTTAGAGGATAATCAGATACAATTACAAGATATTTATGGTACAGCTTTAAGGAAAAATTTCTGCCAAACTAAAATATATTCTTATATAGGTGTAAGATATATCCTTATTTAAGTATAGAAATATATATGTAATCTATCTCAGTAGACTACTGAACAGTGGGAGCTATAGAACATCAAATGGAAGATAAGGTTTGTCTCTTGATACTGCCATTAATAGTTTGAATTATACATCAACATATTTTCTTGCAAAGTTCATGAAATAAGCAATGAAAATTTAAATATATTATACCATTACTTAAACTATATTATTTAACTTATATGCCAATGTTAATTTCGTATGTATTAATTAAAGCAACCAATTTTTGTTACATGTTATAAAATTTTTACAAAATGTGAGAAAAGCAATGTTAAAAATTAAGAGTCAAAGTCATATGTATTCCAAATGGAATTGCAAACAAATTATTAAATTAATTTTAAACTTCTTGTTCCTTATATTGCAGTCTACTCAAGTTGTTTCTTATCTATAAGCTTCGACTTCTGCCCTCTAATCTCCTGGTATGTCCTCATCTTTGTAACATTAATCTCCTCCTGCCTGCACCACTTTTTCCAAAGTCCATTCTTTGAAATCATTTATTCATTCATTTATTAAAAACACAGTTCCCAGCACTGTGTTAGGTATCAGGTATAATGCAAAGCACAAGACACAGATGATCAGTGTTCCATGGAACTTCCATTCTAGTTATAAAGATTTTTAAAACACAGACAAGAAATTTTCATATAACCTGTATTCTCAGAGAGTGTAATCTAGGGTGAGATTTAGAAGATAAAGGGTCAACTCTTTTATCTATGGGAAGAACACTCCAGGTCAATGAGGCAGCAAACTCAAAAGCCCTCAGGCAAGAGTTAGATGTGAGGAATTGGACTGCACTTATAGAGGTTGGTAGGGTAGGGTCATAGAGAACATTTCCTCTGTACAGTCCTACTTGGTCTCTCAAGCAGAAATAACCCCTCATTTATAGATCCCAGATTTCAGGAAGCTTTGTGGGAGAAGTCTCCATGAGAAGCAAGTTATATGTACTCTATGAAGCTGTTTCTGATTAGGCCCATGTCCAGTGATGGCTCTCTCCCCTGATCGTCCACAGCAGTCCCCTGTCAGTTATGAAAATCACACCCTAGTCACACTTTCATATGTAGACATCTTGTGTCCTCAACTGGATAGTGAGTATCCTGAAGCCATGATCTGTATTTTCTATCTGTATCCTTCAGAGAAAATTCTTTTCTGACTCATTCGTTCCTCAATTCACTCACTCAACCAATAGTTTTTGAGCATCTATTATGTGCTGGAGATATAGTAATGAACAAGACAGACAAGGACCCTCTAATGGAGCTTATATTTTAGTGTGGAAGACAGAAAATAAGTTAAATGTACAAACAAGATAATTTCAGATAAAGATAATTGCTATAAAAAGTAAAATAAGAAGTAACTGAGCTGGCAAGGTAGGGAATGGACATATTAGATTACAGTAGATATGTAATCAAGAAGGACAGAGTGGAAAGAGAGAATCTAAGCAGATCATCCACAGTTTAAAGGAGTCAAAAGCATAGTTGGAGACAATCAGGAAACTACAAGGAGTAACCAGAAAGTAGAGGTGCCAACACAATTACACTTTGTTGCACTATGTTTTTAAGTAGCATTAAAAACAATAAAAAGTTATGTAATAGTCATCATAATAGTTTCCATTACACATGGAATTGTATCACTTATTATGAGGAAAAATGATAAGTCCTTTTGACATTCTAGTAACCAATCTCCATTTAGTGGGCTTCAATTTTGCTAATAGTAAACCTTGCTTTACAAAATTAATTGTAGAGAAATTAATTGACTAATTAATCAATACTCATTATTCATGGTCAATAAATAATGTTATAACAGGGATCCAGTGTAGCTTCTCTGTAAAAGAAAACAATCATCAGTATAACAGCCAGAATACTGAAGAGAGGGAAACCAGACATTCTGATAGAAATTGCCTTAATATAATCATCACTAAAATGAGAACTACACTAGGCCAAGAGCTCTGTCTTCATCTTTGAATTCTCAACAACTTGCCCAATTTCTGGCTTATGCCAGCTTTAATAAATATTTACCGAGTTAGTAAAATTAGTGAATGATAATCTAATGTCTCTGCCAATAATCTAATTATTTAATGCATTTATTTTATATTAATATCATGAAAGAAATATTAAGTGGGGAATCTCAAGATTTGGGGGTTCTTATAAAGAACCAAACAAAGGCATCTGTGAAAAGATGGTATGAAATTAGAAATTAGTTATAAGAAGAAAACTGGAAAACTCATAAATATGTGAAGATTAAACAGTTTGCTCTTGAACAAACAATGGGTCAAAGAAAAAAACAAAAGAAAAATCAAACTATATCTTGAGGCAATGAGAATAGAAACACAACATATCAAAACTTATGTGATGCAATGAAAGAAATTGTAAGAGGGAAGTTGGTACATTAAGAAACCTACAGTAAGAGAAACAAAATTTCAGTTAAATGACCTAACTTTATACTTTAAGGACCTAGAAGAAGAACAAACTAGGTCCAAAGTTAGTAGAAGAAAGGAATAACAAAGATTAAATCAGAAATAAATGGAACAAAACTAAGAAGAAAATAGACAAGATCATTATAACTAAGAATTGGTTTTTTTGAAAAGACAAACAAGAGAGACAAAACTTTAGCTAGACTAACTAAAAGAAAACAAGAGAGGGGGAGAGAGAGAGAGAGAGATAGAAGATATGAATAAATAACACTATAAATGACAGAGGAGACATTACAACTGATATCACTCAAATACAAAGGATCATAAGAGACTACTATGAGCAATTATACACCAACAAATTTGACAACCTAAAAGAAATGGATAAATTGCTAGACACATACAACTCTCCAAGACTGAATCATAAAGAAATAGAAAAATTTGAACACATGAATTACTAATAAGGAGATTGAACTGGTAATCAAAAATCTCCCAATAAGAAAAGTTCAGGACTAGATGGCTTCACTGATGAATTCTATCAAACATTTAAGAAGTAATACCAATCCTTCTCAAACACTTCCAAAAAGCAAAAGTGGAGGGAACACTTCCATTTTAACACATTCATTTTATGAGAGCACCATTACCCTAACACCAAAGTCAGACAAGGAATTATAAGAAAAGAAAATTATAGGATAATATTTCTGATAAACTTGATGTAAAAAACATCAAAATTTAGCAAATTGTATTCAACAGTACATTCAAAGGATCATGAATAATGATCAAGTGAAATTTAGTCCAGGAATTCAAGGATAGTTCAATATCTGCAAATCAATCAATGAGATATACACATTAACAAAAGGAAGGATAAAAATCATGAGACCATCTCAATAGATGCAGAGAAATTATTTGACAAAATTCAACATTCTTTCATGATAAACTCTAAAAAAAAACTGGGTATAGAGGAATGTACCTCAACATAATAAAGTCATATATGACAAAATCACAGCTAACATCATACTCAATGGTGAAAAGCTAAAAGCTTTTTCTCTAATATCAAGAACAAGGCAAGGATGCCCACTCTCACTACTTTTATGCAGCATAACACTGAAAGTCCTAGCCAACGTAATTAAACAAGAAAAGAAAAGAAAAGCCATACAAATCAGAAAGAAGTAAAATTGTTCCTATTTGCAGACAGTATATTACATATAGAAAACCCAAAAGACTCCACCAAAACACTGTTAAAACTAATAAATGAATTCAGTAAATTTGCAGGATGACAAATCAATATACAAAAAATTAATTGCATATTAATAAATTAATAACAGAAAGAGAAATTAAGAAAACAATCTCATTTACAATAACATCAAAAATAGTAAAAATCTTAGGAATAATTTTAACCAAGGAGGCAAAATATATGCTGAAAACTATAGGAAAGTTAATCCCTGTTCTTAGATTGGAAGAATTAATATTGTTAAAATGTCCATATTACCCAAAGTGATCTACAGATTCAATGCAATCACTACCAAAGTTCCAATGGCATTTTTTATAGAAATATAACAAATAATCCTAAAATTTGTATGGAACCAAAAAAGATCTCAAATAGCCAAAGCAAACTTGAGAAAGAATGAAGCTGGAGGCATCATACTTCCTGATTCAATCTATATTATAAAGCCATAGTAATCAAAAGAGTATTGCATTGGCATAAAAATAGACATATACATGAATGTAACAGAATAGATATCCCAGAAATATAATATAATATATGGTCAATTAATTTTTGATAAAGTAGCCAAGAATATACAAAGGAAATAGGATAGTCTCTTCAATATACGGTGTTGGGAAAACTGGAGAGCAATTGCAAAAGAATGAAACTGGACGTCTATCTTCCACCATAAAAAAATCAACTCAAAATGGATTAAAGATCTGAATATATGACCTGAAACTGGAAAACTCCTAGAAGAAAACATAGGGGGTAAATTTTATGACAATCGTTTTGACAATGATTATTTGGATTTGACAACAAAAGAAAGACAACAAAAAGGAAAAATAAACAAGCATCAAACAAAAATGCTTCTGCACAGCAAAGAAAATCATTAACAAAATGAAAAGGCAACCTATGGAATGGGAGAAAATATTTGCAAACCACATATCCAATAAGAAGTTAATACCTAAAATATACATGGAATGCACATGACTCAATAACAACAAAACAAACAACCCAATTAAAATATGGGCAAAGGACCTGAATATATATTTTCCAAAGAAGATATACAAATGGCCAACAGCTACATGAAAAGGTGCTCAACATCACTAATCATCAGGGAAATGTGATCAAAACCACAGTGTGATATGACCTCATACATTTTAGGATGTTTATTATCAAAAAGACAAGAGATAACAAATGCTGGTGAGGATGTGTAGAAAAGGGAACTCCTGTATACTGTTGGTGGAAATGCAAACTAGTACAGCCTCTATGGAAAACAGTATTGAGTTTCCTCAAGAAATTAAAAATGGAACTACCATATGCAGCAATCACACTTCTGGGGCATCTATCCAAAAAAATGAAATCACTGTTTCAAAGAGATATCTGCACCCCTAGATAAAAACACAATCCTTTGAAATTCAGTACAAAATTTTCAACTTAAGCTCACCAAAAGATGTATACATGGATAGTAACTAATTTGAGAGTTATTTCCCTTGAATTGATAAGTACATTCATTTCAAAAGAAATAAAATGTGTACTGATCTGCAAAATAAAGTAAAGAAATACAATTAAAATAAGTACTTTTTATTTTTAAAATATAAATACTATTTTAATCGTAGTTTTCTGTGTAATACTCTTCAATTCGATACTTTGTTAAGTTTGAATTTCAGAGCTAACAATGAAATAATAATAATAAACCAGGAACATAATGTTAAACATACACACAAAGTGCTTTAGAGATTTAGGCTTTTGTATTCACAAAGATGAATGCAGAATAAAGCAATTGTTCTTATAATCCTTTCAGCATTAAGACTATCTGACCTATGATCTCCAAAAGATTATTTTGAGATGGGGGGGGAAGTGGGAGAAAAGCCAACTTATTTCGTGAAAGATGTTAGATAATAGGTTTATAGATTAAATGTAGCAAAATTCATGGTAAGACAATAATTGCCTTTTTATAACTGAAACAGAATGAATAAAATAAGACAGGGATTTGAAAAATAAACATATAGTAGTAACCTGTAGCAGAAGACCGAGCCAATCTATTTGGAGAAAATTGTGAAAACATGTAAGCCATCAGTAATACCGATAACTTATTCAGTGGGCAAAAAGCAATTATTTTTCTACTCTGGAGACTATGTTTGTTAGTCTAATACTGGACTAGATGGTATATAGACTAGACTAGATATAAATCCAATGTACTTATTTTGTTTAGTATTTTTTATTTCTTTAATCTTGGAATAATTTTTAAGAGAAAGAAAACTTTTAGAGTTTGTTTCCTTTTCTTGAAACTGAAATTTATATTATTGAAAATGTAAGTAACAGGTCATCATATAAATGTCCTTGAATTTTCAGAGAATAAACACATTCAGTGAACATAGTCAGGACTCTTTAGGATGTAAATGACAAGGACACAATTCAAACCTGGCTTTAGCTCACCTAATAGTAATGATCAAGAACGGGTTTCAGTTATAGCTGTATCCATGGCACAAACAGTACCTGTAGGATTGAGCATTACCTTTCCAACCCTGTATTCCTCTGTCTTGGTTCTATTTTGTTTGTTTCCTGTAACAGCTCATATCTTGTGATAAAAACAAAAAAGATCAGTGAACATTGACTTCTACAGGACTACTCAGAGGGCTCTGTCACTAGGGATCTCCTCTGGATATGGATTTGACCCTCAAGGCCTTAAGAACAGTATCTTTCTCCCCAAAGCCTTTTTGTTTCTGAACATCATAAAAGATGGTACATCTTTTTATGATCAAAGTTGTTGCTCAGAGATACAGATATCGAAAGAGAGTAATTTTCTAAGATGTTCATATTTTCTAAGCAATTGTAGAGACATCAATCAGGACCCACAAACAGAGTGGGGATAGCCCAGTTAATTTTTGAAAAATTGTGCTGGCTCATTTCTTCCCCACATAATAATCAGAACTTTTCATACTGTGTAAAAGATGAGTATCATAGCTATTAGATCAGTTCCCACACACTCAATGAAAATAGTGACTTTAAAAAGATGTTATATATAAGATAGCTGCATTGAATTCCAATGGATAAATTAGAGACAAACTTTCTTTAAAAGTTAATGCCATGGGAGGTGGAGATCAAGATGGCAGAATAGAAGGATGTGGAGCTCATCTCCTCCCACAAATACATCAAAAATACATCTACACATGGAAAAACCTTCACAGAATACCTACTGCACATTGACAGATCTCATACAACTAAAGCTGCAAGAAAGATCACCATATAACTTTGTAGAATGAAAGGAAGAAAAGGAATTGGTATGAGATCTGCTCCCTTAGGAGGGAGCCATGAAAGAGGAAAGGTTCCCTCACCCTGGAAACCCCCTTCACTGTCTCAGAGATCAGCCAGGACAGATAGGGAACTTCAGAGGCTCAGAGGAGAGTGCAGCAGCAGAACAGAGAGAGACCAGCGCAGAGGCCCTGGTCACCTCACTTCATGTCCCAGCATCAGATGCATGTCTGCTGGTGTGCACAAGGACTGGGTGCTGAAATTCAGGCTTCAGCCCACAGACTTGGGGAGAGGACTGAGGTTGGATGCATGGAGACAGCTTGAAGGGAGTGGAGTGTGGTCCTGGCTGCAACCAGGTGTGTGCAAAGAATGGAGCCTGTGTCCACAATAGAAGCCTCATTGTTAATTAGTGAGGGGAGGGGTGGGGCCACACCATAGAAGCCTCCTTCTCAGCATGCTCACAGTGGGCAAGGCTCTGCCTCTATGAGCTCTGAGAGCAAGCAAGCACTGGCGGGTTACCCACGTGCAGAGGGGGACTGAAATCTGAGCCAATTCCTGGTGGCTGTGACAATTTGATGGATACTGCTAGTGGCTTTATAAGTGCAGCACCTGTGGGACATTCAAGCAGATTACTGGTGATTCAATGGCTGGGTTGGGTCCAGTGTTAGCAGTGGCAAACTTTGTGGGTATGTGCATGCAAAGGTGGGGCTGGGGTCTGAGCTGATCCGCATAGTTCCCACCCCAGGTCCAGGTGCATGACTATGGCAGGCCTGGGTGCTGAACTTTAGTGAATCTGTGCCAGTGGCTTTGTGAACTCAGTGCCTAAGAGACATCTGGGCCAATTGCAAGCGTTCCCAAGGCTGAGGGCAGTGCCAACCACAATGTACTTTGTGAGTGCATGCAATGGGTGACAGGTGACACCACAGAGTTCACTTTGTGGTGGAGAGCCCCTGTGGAGGAATACTCAGTGGCTCCTCTCCCAGTGGGAGTGTTCCAGTCCCACCTACCTCAAATTACAGATTAAAACCAGATCTGGATGCTTCTAATCCAACAACTGAGGAGCAGACCCTGCCCCAGACAGGGCTGTGACAGCCAAAGAGCAAAGAGGAGGCCATGCTCAACATCCAGTGTAGGCTGTGGTCACCACAACACTGGTCACACTCCCTATTAAGGGGATAATGGTCAGCACACACTGAGGAAAGACGTGGCAGCCATCAGTAATAAAAAAAGCCCTCGCACCAAAATATTAGACTCACACAGGCTACACAGGTATGCTCCCACATAAAAACAGCCCTTGAAGATCACAGTAGATAACTATTTCCCCTAAAGTTATAGAGTTGGAGAAATATAAGTAAAATGAAGAAGCAGAGGAAACAGTCCCAATTAAAAGAAGAGAATTCCCCTGAAAGAACAAACAATAAAACTGACCTCTATAGACTACTAGACCCCAAGTTCAAAAAGGAGCTAATAAAAATACTGAGGAATTAAGAAAGGTTATCAATAGAAGTACAAATGGCTGTAACAAGGAACTAGAAATTATAAAAAGGAGCCAATCGAAAATAGAAAATATTTGCTGAGATGAAACTGAGTTAAAGGCAATAAATAGCAAACTAAATAATGCAAAAGAATGAATAAGGGATCTGGAAGATAGAAAAATTGAAATTACCCAATCAGAACAGCAGACAGAAAAACAAATAAAAAAAGAAAGCAACATACGAGATTTATGGGATAATATAAAGCATGCCTATCTACACATAATAGGGATCACAGAAGGAGAAGACAGAGAAAAGGTGATTGAAAGTGTATTTGAAGAAGTTATGGCTGAAAACTTCCCAAACCTAAAGAAGGAAATATATTGAGGTACAGGAACCCAGAGGGTACAACAAGATGAACCCAAACAGATTGGGTTAAGTTATATTTAACCAAGCCATATTATAAATGGAAAAAGTTAAAGAGAAAATTCTAAAAGCAGCAAGAGAAAAATGAAGAGTTAGTCATGAGGGAATCCCCATATGACTATCACCTGATTTCTCTACAGGAACATTGCAGGCCAGAAGAAAGGGGAAAGTTATATTCAAAGTCCTGAAAGGGAAAACCTTGAAACCTAGCATACTTTACTCAGCAAGATTATCATTCAGAATATAAGGAGAGAAAGAATTTCTCAGATAAGAAAAAACTAAAAGAATACAGCAATACTAAACCTATATAAAAGAAATATTGAAATGTCTTATCTAAATAGAAGAGAAGCAAGAATCTACAGGAAAGAAAACATAACAATAGGAAAGTAAACCACTTATATAAGTCAGTATGTAAATTTTAAAAAATCAAAAACAATTTGTGAAAGTGATAATAACCTCAATGAACAGTGAAAGCATAAACATGAAGATGTAAAAGAGGACATCAAAATCATAAAATGTGGGAGAGGGGAGTAAGAAAAAGATTGTTTTTAGTATGTTTTTGAATTTATACGACTACCAGTTTAAAACAAGTAGCTAGAGAAATGGGTTAAAATACTTGAAAACCAGGGTTACCACAAATCAAAAACATACAATAAATTCACAAAAAAACAAAAAGAAAACAACTCAGGCATTATACAGAAGAAAACCATCAAACCACAGAAGGAAAAACAAAGAGAAAAATAAAGGAACAAAGAAGAAATACAAAATCAACTGGAAAACAAGGTTTAAATAATAAATACACAACTATCAATAATTACCTTAAATGTCACAGAATGCACCAATCAAAAAAAACATACAGTGGGAGATTAGATAATAAAACAATAGCCTACAATGTGGTCCAAGAGACTCACTTTAAGATGAAGGACACACAGAGATTGAAAGTGAGGAGACAGAAAAAGATATTTTATGCATATGAAAATGACAAGAAAGCAGGGGATAGCAGCACTCATGTCAGACAAAATAGACTTTAAAACAAAGGTCATAAAGAAAGATAAAGAAGGACAATATATGATGATAAAAGGATCAATACAAGAAGAGGATATTACACTCGTTAACATATATGCATTCAATATAGGAGGACCTAAATACATATAACAAATACTAACAGACATAAAGGGAGAAACTAATGGGAATACAATAATAGTAGGAGCCTTTAACACCCTGCTGACATCAATGGACAGCTCTTCCAGAAGAAAATCAATAAGGCAACAGAGATCACAAATGACACAATAGAACAGTTAGATTTTATTGATATTTTCAGGACACTACATCCCCCAAAACCAGAATACACCTTTTCAAATGCACATGGAACACTCTCTAAGATAGACCACATACTAGGACACAAAATAAGCCTCAAAAAATTTAAGAGGCTAGAAATTATTTCAAGCATCTTTTCTGACCACAACAGCATGAAAGTAGAAATCAACCACAAAAAGAGAAACGAGAAAACAAAATGATTACGTCGAGACTAAACAACATGCTACTAAAAAACAAATGGGTCAATGATGAAACCAAAGAGGAAATTTTAAAATATCTTGAGACAAATAACCATGAAAACACAACCATACAAAATCTATGGGATGCAGTCCTACAAGGGAAATTCAGAGCAATACAGGCCTTCCTGGGGAAAAAAACAAAACAAAACAAAACAGGAAAACTCTCAAATAAACAATCTAACCTACCACCTGAAAGAATGAGAAAAAAAAAGAACAAACAAAACTACAGTCAGCAGAAGGAAGGAAATAAAAACGATCAGAAAGTAAATAAACAAAATAGAGATTAAAAAAAATAGAAGAATCAATAAAACTAAGAACTGTTTTTTAGAAAAGATAAACAAAATAAACAAACCTCTAGGCAGATTCACTAAGAAGAAGAGGACCAAAATAATCAACATAAGAAATGAAAGAGGAGAAATAACAACTGATCTTGCAGAAATTACAAAAACAAAAAACAAAACTATAAGCAAATACTATGAACAATTATAACCCAACAAATTGGACAACCTAGAAGAAATGGACAAGTTTCTAGAAATGTAGAGCCCACTAAAACTGAATCAAGAAGAAATATATAATTTGAACAGACTGTTCTCTAGAAGTGAAATAGAATCTGTAATAAGAAAACTCCCAGAAAACAAAGCTCCAGGACCTGATGGCTTCACTGGGGAATACTACCAAACACACAAAGAAGAACTTATACCAATCTTTCTCAAAGTCTTCTGAAAGGTTGAAGAGGAGGGAACATTCCTAAAGTCATCACCCTGATACCAAAGTCAGACTAAGACACTATCAAAAAAATAAAATTACAGGCAAATATCTTTAGATGAATATAGATGCCCTAAAAGTGTCCTTTCAACCTGTCAATGTGAATAACTAAATGGATATCAGGTCCATGTTCATGAGTAAGATGAATCCATGTATGAAGCATCTCACATCTCAATTTGATCTATATAGTCAATGCCTTTTCTCTTAAAATATCCAACAAGTTGAATGAGGACACTGACAAACAGATTTTCATGTTTATTTGAAAGAAAGAATATGAATACAAGAAAACTCATAATATAACCAAAGAGGAAAAAAATACACTAGGAGGATGTACCTTACTACCAATCAAGGTCAGAAAGTTAGTATCATTTAAGACAGCATGGTATAGGTGCAGTAAGAGACAAAATATCCCATAGGGAAAAAAATGGAGGCCTCAGAAACATACTTAGCATTTAGTCACATGTTTGTTTGTTTACAGAGGGAACACACGTCAGTGATGAGAGAAGACATAATTTAAATCATAGTATTAGGGTACTTGGTAATTAGGTAACTGATAAAAATAAAGTACTGTTTAATTTAAAATGCTACTAATAAATTAGTATTAATTTAAAATAATACTAATAAATAATTATTAAATAATAATAAATTGTTTAATAGCAACTTGAAATACTATGAACTTGGGGTCAAACTGACCAAAGATAGAACATATTTTATAGCCACAAGTTACTACTGTAAAAAATTTAATTTACCCAGGCTGATGGATACCACCGTCTCACCATTTTAAAGGTGAATTTTTTCATAAAAGAGAAAAAGAAATTAAATAAATTGAGATTCATACTAAAAGTATCAATATGAAGAGTCAAAAATCATTTTCAAAAAGTCCATTCTACCCAAATTATCAGTGTGATTCCAGCAAAAACCTAGACTATTTCCTGAGGATCTTCATACACTGAGATTTCCTGAGGATTTTTATACTCTGACAGAAGACTTATCATAGAACAAATCTCCCCTCCCCCCACCCCAAAAACCCACAAGAAACACTCATACAGTAATTATATAAAGAAACATTACTGGATATTAAAATTTATGATAAAAATAAATTAAAACAGTTTTGTATTGGCAAGGTAGAGATAAATAACCTAATGAAATTGAAAAGAAAAAATTGAGAGAGGTTGTATAGCAGAGCAATTTAGAAAGATGAATATTTTAACAGAAGTAGACCAAACAGATATCCACATGGAAACACTATGATCTATACTTTACACTTTACAATAAAGTAATCCCAGAGGAATTAAAGACTTAAAAAAAACACAAATATTTCAGTCATTTGGTAAAATATATGAGAATTTCATCATGAATATTGTCTGAAAATAAAGCCCAATAGGAGGGGATAATTGAACTCTTCCACATCTTTCCAGAGAAAGGCAAAAGGGCTTCCCTAAAGAAAACAACAAAATGATGATATGAGTTTCAGACTGGCAGAAAGTATTTGCAATGTTCCAGATGCCACAAAGAATACTCAGAAAATATAAAGAATTTCTAATATCAATGAGAAAGACACTCAAACAAATATAACACGAAGTGGAAGACAGAAGTTGGCAATTTATCAAAAAGGCACATAAACGAGCCTCACTGCATTTCTAATTTTTAAAATTAAAATGAGGTGGCATTGCCTACCCAACAATTTGGCAAATTCTGACAATTCTAAATTTTGAGAAGATGTTGAACAAAGCAAAACATTATACATTGCTGGAAACTGATAAAAACAACAACAAAAAAGAAAAAGAAAAGAAAAACCCTTGTGGCAGACAGATTCTTAGGTAGTCTCCATGATCCCTGCCTCATGTTGTTCACAAACATGTGTGGTTCCCTCCCTTTGAGTGGAAGGGGAACCTACATCTTGTTTTTAACCTAGATAACATGGCAAGTGTGATGTGATATTACTTTCATGACCATTACATAGGATTGTGACCTCAGTCTTACGAAGAGACTTTGATGAATTCAGCAACCTTGTTGATAGGTCAATAGTGGCAAGCAGCTGAGGACAACCTTTGGCAAACAGTCAGGAAGAAATTGAATTCTTTAGTCCAATAGCCATAAGGAAGTGAATTCTAGCAACAAAAGCTATGTGAGCTTGGAATTTAATCTTTTCCCAATTTGAGCCTTCAGACAAGACATCTGCCCTGGCCAGCACCTTAATTGTAGTCTTGCATATGGCCCAGCTAAACTGTGTCCAGACTTATGAGCCAAAGAAACTGTGACATAATAAATTTGTGTGGTTTTAAGCCATTAAGTGAACAGTGTTTCCAGGTTCTCTTCAGATTCTTGGACAGCAATACCATAGAAAAGAATATTGCCCCCACAAGATTCTTAGGCAAGCAAAATTTTTATTAGAGGGATAGCTTGTGCACAAGGAAGAAGGCATAAAAGAGTGCCAACTCCCTGAGGACTTTCAGGGAAGGGGTTTAAAGGAAGGGTGATGAAGGGGGCCACATGGTGCTTGATCAGTTGTGCTCAATTCTCAGATTGGTTGGCATCAAGGTGAAGTTTCAAGTATCATCAATCTTCTGGTTTCAACTGATCTGGGGTCTACGTGCTTGCAGTCAGCAATTTTCATCTGGTGGGGGTCTGCTTCTTTCAAAAATACCTTAGGAATGTGTGTCAGGCCTTCATCTATATCTTTCAGGGAACTGGGAGTTCAATAATTCTGCTGTGTGGTGGATTTATACTCCCACTTTTTTCCTTTGGAAACTATGTACATACATCCGTGCAACAGAGTGAGAGCTAATCTTTTACTCCTGTGGGTCTCTGGTTATTGTCTCAGAAGCCCAAGCCTTTAGGCACTTTGTTTTACTGGGCCTGTCAAGCCCACTTGCTTATGCTGTTCCCTATGTCCTTTTCTAAAATGGCTGTACTCTTCTTTCCCTGTAGTGTTACAAGCAACAGATAATAAATATTCCTTTTACCCTGCTCATCCTTAAATAAACACCCCAGAGAAACTTTCTGGGATGTGTCCATAGAGACATGTATAGAACAGGCATGACTTCTGTCTGTTATGATAGTTAGCATTCACCTGTATGTTCCCTCCATTGCCTTAACACACTTTCCCCAGCCCCTCCATACTCTCTCAAATTCTATGCTTAATTGAAACAAAATAAAATAACTGACAATAGATACATTTATTGCAGAGGGATATTTTTGGCTATTTTGTACAAGAAAGCTTATGGCATCCCTCTTTATATGATAAAAAATAAACATATAGGTAAATAAATAACCTGACAGTTGATAATCTATGGATATGCCTACATTAGAATACCATACAGCAGAGGAAATGAATAACATACAGAATAGGATTATCACACCTGGAATCTGAAGAAAAAGGAGGCAAGTGGCAGAAGAATGCATACTAAAGCACATTTCTGAAAGAGTTTCAGAAGGTGGAGGGGAAGATGGCGGAAGAGTAAAACGCAGAGATCACCTCCCTCCCCACAGATACACCAGAAATACATCTACACGTGGAGCAACTCCTAAAGAACACCTACTGAATGCTGGCAGAAGACCTCAGACTTCCCAAAAGGCAAGAAACTCCCCCACGTACCTGGGTAGGGCAAAAGAAAAAAAGAAAAAACAGAGACAAAAGAATAGGGACGGGACCTGCACCAGTGAGAGGGAGCTGTGAAGGAGGAAAGGTTTCCACACAATAGGAATCCCCTCCGCGGGCAGAGACTGCAGGAGGCGGAGTGGGGAGCTTCAGAGCCGCAGAGGAGAGCACAGCAACAGGGGTGCAGAGGGCAAAGCGGGGAGATTCCCGCACAGAGGATAGGTGCCGACCGGTACTCACCAGCCCGAGAGGTTTGTCTGCTCACCCGCCGGGGTGGGCGGGGCTGGGAGTTGAGGCTCGGGTTTCGGTCGGAGCGCAGGGAGAGGACTGGGGTTGCTGGCATGAACACAGCCTGAAGAGGTAAGTGCACCACGGATAGCCGGGAGGGAGGCCGGGGAAGGGTCTGGAGCTGCCGAAGAGGCAAGAGACTTTTTCTTCCCTCTTTGTTTCCTGGTGCGTGAGAAGAGGGGTTTAAGAGCACTGCTTAAAGGAACTCCAGACACGGGCGCAAGCCGCGGCTAAAAGCGTGAACCCCAGAGACAGGCGCGAGCCGCGGCTAAAAGCACGCACCCCAGAGACGGGCGGGAGACGCTAAGGCTGCTGCTGCCGCCATCAAGGGGCCTGTGTGCGAGCACAGGTCACTATCCACACCCCTCTACCGGGGAGCCTGTGCAGCCCGCCACTGCCAGGTTCCCGGGATCCAGGGACAACTCCCCCGGGAGAACGCACTGTGCGCCTCAGGCTGCTGCAACATCATGCCGGCCTCTGCCGCCGCAGGTTCGCCCCGCACTCCGTGCCCCTCCCTACCCCCGCCGCCTGAGTGAGCCAGAGCCCCCGAATCAGCGGCTCCTTTAACCCGTCCTGTCTGAGCAGAAAACGGATGCCCTCCAGCAACCTACACGCAGAGGCAGGGCCAAATCCAAAGCTGAGCCCCTGTGAGCAGTGAGAACAAAGAAGAGAAAGGGAAATCTCTCCCAGCAGCCTTAGAAACAGCAGATTAAAGCTCCACAATCAACTTGATGTACCCTGCATCTGTGGAATACATGAATAGACAACGAATCATCGCAAATTGAGGAGGTGGACTTTGAGAGCAAGATTTATGATTTTTTCCCCTTTTCTTCTTTTTGTGAGTGTGTATGTGTATGCTTCTGTGTGAAATATTGTCTGTATAGCTTTGCTTCCACCATTTGTCCTAGCGTTCTCTCCGTCCATTTTTAAAAAAAATTTTCTTAATAATTAATTTTAATAAATTTATTATACTTTACCTTCTTTCTTTCTTCCTTCTTTCCTTCCTTCCTTCTTTCCTTTCTTTCTTTCTTTCTTTCTTTTTTCTTTTTCTTTCTTTCTTTTCTTTCTTTCCTTCCTTCCTTCCTTCCTTCCTTCCCTCCTTTAGACAATGAATCATCCCAGATTGAGGAGGTGGAATTTGAGAGCAAGATTTATGATTTTTTCCCCTTTACCTCTTTTTGTGAGGGTGTATGTGTATGCTTCTGTGTAAGATTTTGTCTGTATAGTGTTGCTTCCACCATTTGTCCTGAGGTTCTATCCATCCCTTTCTTCTTTCTAAATAATTATTTTTGAATTTAATAACTTTATTATATTTTACTTTATTTTATTTTACTGTATCTTCTTTCTTTCTTTCTTTTTTCCTCCCTTCCCTCTTTCCTCCCTCCATCCCTCCCTCCCTCCTTTATTTCTTTCTTTCCTTCTTTCCTTCATTTCTTCTTTCTTTCATTCTTCCTGCCTTCCTTCCCTCCCTCCCTCCTTTCTTTCTTTCTTTCTTTCTTTCTTCCTACTTCTTATAATTCTTTCTCTCTACTTTTTCTCCCTTTTATTCTGAGTCGTGTGGATGAAAGGCTCTTGGTGCTGCAGCCAGGAGTCAGTGCTGTGCCTCTGAGGTGGGAGAGCCAACTTCAGGACACTGGTCAACAAGAGACCTCCCAGCTCCACATAATATCAAATGGCGAAAATCTCCCAGAGATCTCCATCTCAACACCAGCACCCAGCTTCACTCAACGACCAGCAAGCTACAGTGCTGGACAACCTATGCCAAATAACATGGGTGGGGGGAACACAAATCCACCCATTAGCAGGGAGGCTGCCTAAAATCATAATAAGTCCACAGACACCACAAAACACAGCACCAGACGTGGACCTGCCCACTAGAGAGACAAGATCCAGCCTCATCCACCAGAACACAGGCACTAGTCCCCTCCACCAGGAAGCCTACACAACCCACTGAACCAACCTCACCCACTGGGGACAGATCAAAAACAATGGGAACTACGAACCTGCAGCCTGCAAAAGGAGATCCCAAACACAGTAAGATAAAATGAGAAGACAGAAAAACACACAGCAGATGAAGGAGCAATATAAAAATGCACCAGACCTAACAAATGAAGAGGAAATAGGCAGTCTACCTGAAAAAGAATTCAGAATAATGATAGTAAAGATGATCCGAAATCTTGGAAATAGAATGGGCAAAATGCAAGAAACATTTAACAAGGACCTAGAAGAACTAAAGATGAAACAAACAATGATGAACAACACAATAAATGAAATGAAAAAGACTCTAGATGGGATCAATAGTAGAATAACTGAGGCAGAAGAACGGATAAGTGACCTGGAAGATAAAATAGTGGAAATAACAACTGCAGAGCTGAATAAAGAAAAAAGAATGAAAAGAACTGAGGACAGTCTCAGAGACCTCTGGGACAACATTAAATGCACCAACATTCACATTATAGGGGTTCCAGAAGAAGAAGAGAAAAAGAAAGGGACTGAGAAAATATTTGAAGAGATTATAGTTGAAAACTTCCCTAATATGGGAAAGGAAATAGTTAATCAAGTCCAGGAAGCACACAGAGTCCCATACAGTATAATTCCAAGGAGAAATACACCAAGACACGTATTAATCAAACGTCAAAAATTAAATACAAAGAAAGCATATTAAAAGCAGCAAGGGAAAAACAACAAATAACACACAAGGGAATCCCCATAAGGATAACAGCTGATCTCTCAGCAGAAACTCTGCAAGCCAGAAAGGAGTGGCAGGATATACTGAAAGTGATGAAGGAGAAAAACCTGCAACCAAGATTACTCTATCCAGCAAGGATCTCATTCAGATTTGATGGAGAAATTAAAACCTTTACAGACAAGCAAAAGCTGAGAAAGTTCAGGACCACCAAACCAACTTTCCAACAAATGCTAAAGGAACTTCTCTAGGCAAGAAACACAAGAGAAGGAAAAGACCTATAATAACGAACCCAAAACAATTTAGAAAATGGCAATAGGAACACACATATCGATAATTACCTTAAATGTAAATGGACTAAATGCTCCCACCAAAAGACACAGATTGGCTGAATGGATACAAAAACAACACCCATGTATATGCTGTCTACAAGAGACCCAATTCAGACCTAGAGACACATACAGACTGAAAGTAAGGGGATGGAAAAAGATATTCCATGCAAATGGAAACCAAAAGAAAGCTGGAGTAGCAATTCTCATATCAGACAAAATAGACTTTAAAATAAAGACTATTAGAAGAGACAAAGAAGGACACTACGTAATGATCAAGGGATCGATCCAAGAAGAAGGTATAACAACTGTAAATATTTATGCACCCAACATAAAGCACCTCAATATATAAGGCAAATACTAACAGACATAAAAGGGGAAATCAACAGTAACACATTCATAGTAGGGGACTTTAACACACCACTTTCACCCATGGACAGATCATCCAAAATGAAAATAAATAAGAAAACACAAGCTTTAAATGATACATTAAACAAGATGGACTTAATTGATATTTATAGGACATTCCATCCACAAACAACAGAATACACATTTTTCTCAAGTGCTCATGGAATATTCTCCAGGATAGATCATATCTTGGGTCACAAATCAAGCCTTGGTAAATTTAAGAAAATTGAAATTATATCAAGTATCTTTTCTGACCATAATGCCATGAGACTAGATATCAATTACAGGAAAAGATCTGTAAAAAATACAAACACATGGAGGCTAAACAATACACTACTTAATAACGAAGTGATCACTGAAGAAATCAAAGAGGAAATTAAAAAATACCTAGAAACAAATAACAATGGAGACAATGACCCAAAACCTATGGGATGCAGCAAAAGCAGTTCTAAGGGGGAAGTTTATAGCAATACAAGCCCACCTTAAGAAGCAGGAAACATCTCGAATAAACAACCTAACCTTGCACCTCAAGCACTTAGAGAAAGAAGAACAAAAAAACCCCCAAAGTTAGCAGAAGGAAAGAAATCATAAAAATCAGATCAGAAATAAGTGAAAAAGAAATGAAGGAAACAATAGCAAAGATCAATAAAACTAAAAGCTGGTTGTTTGAGAAGATAAACAAAATAGATAAACCATTAGCCAGACTCATCAGGAAAAAAAGGGAGAAGACTCAAATCAATAGAATTAGAAACGAAAAAGGAGAATTAACAACTGACACTGCAGAAATACAAAAGATCATGAGAGATTACTACAAGCAACTCTATGCCAATAAAATGGACAACCTTGAAGAAATGGACAAATTCTTAGAAATGCACAATCTGCCAAGACTGAATCAGGAAGAAAAAGAAACTATGAACAGACCAATCACAAGCACTGAAATTGAAACTGTGATTAAAAATCTTCCAACAAACAAAAGCCCAGGACCAGATGGCTTCACAGGTGAATTCTATCAAACATTTAGAGAAGAGCTAACACCTATCCTTCTCAAACTCTTCCAAAATATAGAAGAGGGAGGAACACTCCCAAATTCCTTCTACGAGGCCACCATCAACTTGATACCAAAACCAGACAAGGATGCCACAAAGAAAGAAAACTACAGGCCAATATCACTGATGAACATAGATGCAAAAGTCCTCAACAAAATACTAGAAAACAGAATCCAACAGTGCATTAAAAGGATCATACACCATGATCAAGTGGGGTTTATTCCAGGAATGCAAGGATTCTTCAATATATGCAAATCTATCAATGTGATAAACCATATTAACAAACTGAAGCAGAAAAGACGTATGATCATCTCAATAGGTGCAGAGAAAGCTTTTGACAAAATTTAACACCCATTTATGATAAAAGCCCTGCAGAAAGTAGGCATAGAGGGAACTTTCCTCAACATAATAAAGGCCATATATGACAAACCCACAGCCAACATCATCATCAATGGTAAAAAACTGAAAGCATTTCCACTAAGATCAGGAACAAGAGAAGGTTGCCCACTCTCACCACTCTTATTCAACATAGTTTTGGAAGTTTTAGCCACAGTAATCAGAGAAGAAAAGGAAATAAAAGGAATCCAAATCGGAAAAGAAGAAGTAAAGCTGTCACTCTTTGCAGATGACATGATACTATACTAAATATGCTACCAGAAAACTACTAGAGATAATCAATGAATTTGGTAAAGTTGCAGGATACAAAATTAATGCACAGAAATCTCTTGCATTCCTATACACTAATGATGAAAAATCTGAAAGTGAAATCAAGAAAACACTCCCCTTTACCATTGCAACAAAAAGAAAAAAATATCTAGGAATAAACCTTCCTAAGGAGACAAAAGACCTGTATGCACAAAATTATAAGACACTGATGAAAGAAATTAAAGATGATACAAATAGATGGAGAGATATACCATGTTCTTGGATTGGAAGAATCAACATTGTGAAAATGACTCTACTACCCAAAGCAATCTATAGATTCAATGCAATCCCTATCAAACTACCACTGGCATTTTTCAGAGAACTAGAACAAAATATTTCACAATTTGTATGGAAACACAAAAGACCCCAAATAGCCAAAGCAATCTTGAGAACGAAAAACGGAGCTGGAGGGATCAGACTCCCTGACTTCAGACTATACTACAAAGCTACAGTAATCAAGACAGTATGGTACTGGCACAAAAACAGAAAGATAGATCAATGGGACAGGATAGAAAGTCCAGAGATAAACCCAGGCACATATGGTCACCTTATCTTTGATAAAAGAGGCAGGAATGTACAGTGGAGAAAGGACAGCATCTTCAATAAGTGGGGCTGGGAAAACTGGACAGCTACATGGAAAAGAATGAAATTAGAACACTCCCTAACACCATACACCAAAATAAGCTCAAAATGGATTGAAGACCTAAATGTAAGGCCAGAAACTATCAAACTCTTAGAGGAAAACATAGGCAGAACACTCTATGACATAAATCACAGCAAGATCCTTTTTGACCCACGTCCTAGAGAAATGGAAATAAAAACAAAAGTAAACAAATGGGACCTAATGAAACCCCAAAGTGTTTCAGTACTTTCCAAAATACAAAATAGTATTATTTAAGGCTATGTACATTTTTAGTACAGAAGAGAAGAAAATATTCGAGAAGGAAACAACGTCAGAAATCTTTTCCCCATTGCAAGATGTTGGGAGTTATATGGGAAAGAGGGCTCCTCTGAGTAATTTAGATGATACAAAAAATGCAGCCAAGGGGAGCATTGTCCTTGATGCCCAGGGTGTGCCTCTTCCCTTGAGCAATCTGGTTAACAGTTGGCAGGAATGTCTAGGAACAAAGTGGACCTCATATTGGCCCAGTAATAGTAAAGGGAACTTAAGGACCCTTCATCCTCTTATTCCCCCTTTAGCCTCCACCAAACATAGTCTTTCTAAACTAGATGCTGTATTTTTCTTCCCAGACTCTGAGGGTCATGGGAAAAAAATGCAGGCTCTGTGGCCAGAGCTATGAGTTTGGATACCCGCACCTCAAAAAACTAATTATTGTTCTCCAAGATACTTTTTAAGTGTTTCGTCATTTCTAAAATATAAATAATAGTATTTCTAATATCATAAGTGTATCCTGGGTATTAATGATACAATCAATATAATCAATTAATGATTGATTGATAGAATAGGTATAAAGTATACTGATGGTTGTTGATACACATCCTATATAAATGTTCCCAGTTGTTATTCACCAAGGGAACAGAAAATTCACCTTCCTGAACACCATTCCATTTACGTAGTTAGCCTCACAGTCTCAGAGTGCTTCTGAAATCTCCAGAGAGCACACATCTCTGGATGCCTAGAACTCTCTACCCTGGAGTCTTATGTGGGTCTCAGATGTCCATGGAAAACCTTAGAAACCCTGTAGGAGTAGTTAGTGGAATGTCTGTTGTGACATGACAATCATGTAAAGTCTGTCTTTCACATGCCATTTAATTAGAAGATGTGGATTTGATCTTCACATTTTCTCCCTTGTTGTCTCTTAAACTTCTCAAGTACTTCAGTAAGAAAGACAGATATAATTTATTGATTCCCTTGACCCATCAATGTGAGCAAGAAACATGGCAATTTGTAGAGCTAAATGAAAATTTATTCTACGTTCATAATGCAGTAATTTAATATAGGTAAGCATTTTGATTCTCACATTAATATATGTATTCAGTGCATTTTCCCACAAAATTTCCACTGGGTTTCCTGAGTACATTGACAACTAATTATTACCTTTATATAGAAGGCAAAGGTCCAAGAATAGTTTTTAAAAATCCTCTGTAGAATTAAAAAAAAAGAAGAAGATGGGAGGAATTGCCATACTTGCCATACTACCAATCAAGGTTCATAAAACTAGTCATCAAGACAGCATGATGTAGATGTAATGATAAACAGAAAAGATCACTGGGGAAGAATAGAAGCTTAGTAACTGGTCCATCTATTGGGTCCACTGACACGATTCATAACAGAGGAAAAACTGCACATCAATGGGAGGAGACGGATACGTAGAACTGGGATACATGCTCTTTCAAATTCTTCATTGATTGCTTCTTCATTGTGAACACAGGAAGCAGAAGCAGAGGTGACAGACGACAGCACTTACTTTCAAGTACACCTCTTTCCACATCTTCAACTACCCCTAAAAAATTATTTTTTCAGATAAGCTAAGAATATAAAAATGCTATTGTTCATCTTATGTTGTATATCTCTCAAATGTTAATTTTACTGTTCCAATAAACTATGTAACTGATATGTTAGTTGTCATAATTGGCATGAGGTGGATTTTGAATCAAGTTAAGTAACAAACAAGAGCAACCAGAGAAAGCCTAATCAGCATATTTCTGATGAATGTTCCAAACTTATTGAGTCTCACACTTATCAGCATATTTCTTTTGAGAGTTCTTCTTTAAACTTTTTATTTTGAAGTAATTATAGATTCACATGAAGTTTCAAAAAATGTACATGGAGGTCCCTTGTCTCCTTAACAGGTTACCCTGTACAGGATTATTTTTGAGAGTACGACAAATTCGTATATTCAGACTTCATGGGGTTCTGCATGGATAAATGTCCTTAGGTCTCTGAGGCTCTCTCTTAGAAAGACATTAAGCATGCTTTAACACACAACATACTAGACACCACTGCAATTCTGGTGATTCAATTATTAAAGTTCATATGACTTCAAAAACATAATATATGACATATTAAAGTATAATATATGATATATACAAATACAGAAAAAGTCTCTTAAAGGTATAAAATCAATACAGGTTTCAAAAGTCAAGCCATTGAAAACAGTGCCCACAAGCAAAAAAAAAATTAAAAAGTGATACAAAAAACTCTATTGGTATCAGCACAACTAGGATAAGTAGCTTCTTAGATTAACTACCATAGCTTAGAGGAGAATGTGGTTACTTCTTTTAGAAAATATAGAATTAGGAGACTAGGAAGTTAAGAAATCAGGATGTAAATGCAGAATATAATAAAAATGGCCTATATTTTGTTCCAAATTAGATACAGAGAATTGAAGAGAAACAATCCCCATTTGGACAGTAGACATCCAGATTGTTGGCATGTTTTAAGGACATGTGAGGGAGTTTGGGGAATGGGGCTGCTTTCTCACTTGGAAAGAAACTAAGCTTACTCATACCAAGAATCATTAATTCTATGTTAGTTCATAGATCTCAATAATCCAATTACTTGTTCCAACAATTTCCTTTTTTTTACCAACAGGGGAACAATAATAATTTCTCATATGCATCAAACGTTCAGAAGATTTTCCTATGTAAGAACCATTCTAAACAATTCTTTGGTTACATTGAAGAGAAACTTGAGTACAGTCCAGTGGGGCCAATATTTTCCAGCCAGGTCCTATGGCCAAAGCCTTCTATTCTTGGCATCTTAAATGCAATTTGCAGAAGGCTGATATCTTCAACAATACAACCAAGTTGCTTAATTAGACTTTTGGGAAGTACTATGGATGGAATGTTTTTGTACTCATCTCCCCAAATTTATATGTTTAAATCCTAACCCACAAAGTGATGGTATTAGGTGGTCAGGGTATTTGGGAGATAATTAGGTCAAACATGTGGAGCCTCATGAATGAGATTAATATCCTTATAAGAAGAGACATGACAGAGCTCGTTTTATCTCTCTCTGCTCTTTGCCATGTGAGTGTACAACAAGAAGATTGACATCTACAAGCTAGGAGGTGGGTTGTCACCAGATGCCAGATCAGCTAGCACCTTGATCTTGGACTTCTAGCCTTCAGAACTGTGGGAAACAAATTTATGTTTTTTAAACCAACTAGTATTCTGTTTAGGCAGCCCAAACTAACTCAGAAGTCAGTATGAAGAAGTGGGATGGTACTATAACAAATACCTAAAAATGTGGAAGTGCCTTTGAAACAGTCTAATGGGCAGAGGCTGGAAGAGTTTTGAAGTCTGTGCTAGAAAATTTTGATATTGCCATGAAGGGACTTTTAAAGACAATTCTGCTGAGTGCTCAGAAAAAATAAAGAGGAGAGCTGTAGTGAAAACTTTCATATTTTTAGTGAATACATAAATAAATGTGTACAGAATGTTGGTAGAAATTGACAGTAAAAGATATTCTGATGAGGTCTTAGATGTAAATGAAAAACATGTTATTGGATGATTCAGAAAGGAATATCCTTGTTAACAAGTGGCAAGAAGCTTGGCTGAATTATGTTTATGTTCTAGGGTTTTGTGGAAGGTAGAACTTGCTCGTGGTGAAATTGAATATTTAGCTGAGGAGATTTCTAAGCAAAGTATTAAAGGAGTGGTTTGGTTTTCCCTGACTGCTTATAGTAAAATGTGAGAGGAAAGAGATGAGTGAAGACATACTTTAAGCAAAAAGGAACCAAAATTTTAAAATCTGGAAAATTCTCATCCTATCTAATTTACAAAAAATGAGAAAGCTGTTCTAAAGAGAAAATTAAGGTTTTGGCAGATAATTGATAAGGAGATTAGTGTGGGTGTGAACCATGGAGTTAATCAGCCAACTCAGCTGAATCCAGGAATAGAGATGGGATTATACTAGCAGAAACACTACAAACTGGGACTCAAGGAAACAGAGAAAAAACAGGATGGAAGGTTGTGAATATGTGCTACACTTAATAAAAAAGGACCAAAAAAGTATTTCAGAGAAAACTGGGGCCATTGTTTAGGTTTCAACAGAGAAGATGGCCTCCAAGCAAAGGCATGAAGGTGGGGCCCCCTGAAGTGCTATTAGCAGTATCACCACTTGGCAGAGCCATGGCATGGACAAGGCCCCAGCAGAGAGCCATGGAATGGGTGGAGCCACTGCAGAGAGCTTTGATGTGGGCAGTGACCAGCCAGCTGTGAGGGTAATATTGCTACCTCAGTGGGTCTGGGAAGCAGAGCATTAAGCCAAAGAAGATTCTTCTACAGCCTTAACACTCATGGAGTTTGCCTTCCTAGATTTCGGACTTGCTTGGGACACATCACCCCATCCTTCTTTCCTGTTTCTCCCTTTTGGAATGGGAATGCCCATCCTATGCCTGTTTCAATATTATATTTTTAAAGCACATAACTTGTTTGATTTCACAGGTTCACAGCTGGAGAAAAATTTTGCCTCAGGAAGAATTGTAACTCACCCCTATGTGTCTTTCCAATATATGATTAAAATAAGGAGGTATCTGGAGATTTTTACAATTGGCCCATTAGTTATTTTCATAGTTCCATAGTTTATGGCCATCAGCAATAAAAAAAATAAATACCATTAGCAATAAAGAATAAATAAAGTGGCTCAAAGTAAATCTCTAGATTAGGAATAATAAAGAAGACTTGCTCTAGGAGAAACATTCACCAGACACAGGTAAACAATAATTCAATACCTGTCTTTGAGACTGTATGTCCATTTTAGTGAATCCTTCAGTACTTAAGACACAATTTCACCACCAAAATAATTGTTAGAACTAATAAATGAATTTAGTAAAGTTGCAAGACACAAGATCAATATACAAAAATATGTTGCTTTTCTGTACACTAAAAACAAACTATCAGAAAGAGAAATTAACAGAACAATTCCATTTACAATTGCATCAAAATAAATAAAGTACCTAAGAATAAATTTAACCAAGGAGGTGAAAGATCATATGCTGAAAATTACGACATTGATGAAAGAAATTTAAAAAGACATGAATAAATGGAAAGATAGTCCATTCTCATGGATTGGAAGAATTAATGTTGTTAAAAGGTCTATAATACCCAAAACAATCCACAGATTCAATGTAATTTCTATCAAAATTCCCCAGGACTTTTTTACAGATATAGACAAACAATCCTAAAACTTGTATTGGAACCACAAATGACCCAAGATAACCAAAACAATCTTGAGAAAGAAAAACAAAGTTGGAGGCATCAAACTTCCCAACTTCGAACTGTATTACCAAGCTATAGTAATCAAAACAAAATAGTATTGCCAGAAAAACAGGAACATATATCAGTGGAACAGAATAGAGAGCACAGAAATAAATCCACATATCTATGGTCAAATAACTTATAAGAAAGGAGACAAGAATATACACTAGAAAAAGAAAAGTCCCTTAAAGAAAGGTGTTGATCAGAAGTAAAGGGAGAAATTGACAGTAATACAACAATAGTAGGAGACTTTAACACCCCACTTACATCATTGGAAAGATCATCCAGACAGAAAATCAATAAAGCAACAAAGGTCCTAAAGGACACAATAGACGAGTTGAACTTAATAGATACCTACAGGACACTACAACCAGAAAAGGGAGAATGCATATTTTTTTCAAGTAAGAATAGAACGCTTTCCAGGATAGATCACATACTAAGTCACAAAACAAGCCTCAACAAATTTAAGAGAATAGAAATTATACCAAGCACTTTTTCTGACCACAATGGTATAAAACCAGAAATCGACTACAGAAAGAAAAAAAAAAGGAAAAGAACAAACACACGAAGACTAAATGACATGCTACTAAAAAACCAATGGATCAATGAGGAAATCAAAGAGGAAATCAGAAAATACCTTGAAGAAAGTGAAAATGGAAGCACAACACTCCAAAATCTGTGGAATGCAGCAAAAGCAGTTCTAAGAGGAGAATTCATAGTAATACAGGCCTCCAACAAGAAACAAGAAAAATCTCAAATAAACAATCTTACTTACCACATAAAAGAATTAGAAAATGAGCAAACAAACCTCAAAGTCAGCAAGAGGAAGGAAATAATAAAGATCAGAAAGGAAATAAATAAAACAGAGATTTTAGAAAATTAGAAATGATCAATGAAACCAAGAGCTGTTTTTTTGAAAAGATAAATAAAATTGATAAAATCTTTGGCCAGGCTTACCAAGAAAAGACAAAGGACACAAATAAACAAAATAAGAAATGAAAGAGCAGAAATAACAACTGATACCACAGAGATACAGAAAATCATAAGAGAATACTATGAACAGTTATATGCCAACAAATTGGACAACCTAGAAGAAACAGACAAATTTCTAGAAACATACAGCCTGCCAACACTGAGTCAAGAAGAAACAGACAATTTAAACAGACCTATCACTATAAGTGAAATTAAATCTGTAATTAAAAAGAAAGACTCCCAGCAAACAAAAGTCCAGGACCAGATGGCTTCACAGGGGAATTCTACTGAATATATAAAGAAAAACTTATACTGATCCATCTCAAACTATTCCAGAAGATTGAGGAAGAAGGAACACTCTTAAATTCATCCTATGAAGCCACCATGACCCTGATACCAAAACCAGAAAAAGGTACTACAAGAAAAGAAAATTACAGGCCAATATCACTGATGAATATAGATGCAAAAATCCTCAACAAAATATTAGCAAATCAAATCCAACAATACGTAAAAAGGATCATATACCATGATCAATTTGTATTCATTCCAGAGTCACAAGGATGGTTCAACATATGTAAATCAATCAGTGTGATATACTACATTAACAGAAGAAAAGACAAACACCACATCATCATCTCAATAGACACAGAAAAAGCATTTGATAAAATTTAACATCCATTCATAATAAAACTCTCAGCAAAGTGGATATGGAGGGAACATATCTCAACATAATAAAGGCCATTTATGACAAACCCACAGTCAATGTAACACTCAACCATGAAAAGCTGAAAGCCTGCCTGCAAATTCAGGAACAAGACAAGGGTGCCCCCTCTCACCACTTCTACTTAACATAGTATTGGAACTTCTAGCCACAGCAATCAGGCAAGAAAAAGAAATAAAGTGGTATCTAAATTGAAAGGGAAAGGTAAACTGTCACTATTTGCAGATGACATGATACTCTATATAGAGAGTATCTGTCCACCTTGAAACTGTCAGAACTAATAAATGACTTCAGCAAGGTTGCAGGATACAAGATTGATACACAGAAATCTATTGTGTTTCTATACACTAATAATGAAATACAGCAAATCCCCTACATAATAATGAGTTTCATTCTGAAAGCACATTCGTAAGTCCTATTTGTTCATAAGTCCAACAATGTTAGCCTATGTACCCCACTAACACAATTGGCTATATAGTACTGTACTGTAATAAGTTTATAATAATTTTCACACAAATAATACATAAAAAACAAACACAAAAGTAAAGATAACTTTTTTCTTTTTAGTGTTAATTCTTTTATTTTATTTATTTTTAACATACTTATTGGCGTGTAATTGCTTCACAATGTTGTGCTAGTTTCCAATGCACAACAAAGTGAATCAGCCATATGCATACATATATCCCCATATCCCCTTCCTCTTGTGTCTCCCTCCCACTTTCCTATCCCACCCCATAACATTTTGAATCTTACAGTACATTACACAAAAGCACAACTACTTGTAGAGGATGCATACATGTGACAATGTACACCAGACACATGAACTAACTTACATGATTGGACATGTGAACACACGTTTACATCTTTGAAAGTTGCAACTTGAAGATTCATATCTAGGGAACTTACTGTATCAGAAAGAGAAAGTTAACAAAATCCTGTTTAAAATTGCATCAAAAAAAAAATCCAGGAATACACTTTACCAAGAAGGTGAAAGACCTAGACTTTGAAGAATATAAAACAGTGATGAATGAAATTAAAGATGATTCAAATAAATGGAAAGATATACTATGTTCTTGGACTGGAAGAATTAATGTTATGAAAATGGCCATACTACCCAAAGCAATTTAATGCAATCCCTATCAAAACACCCAGGACAGTTTTCACAGAACTAGGACAAATAAATCTCAAAATTTATATGGAAACACAAAAGATTCTGCATTGCCAAAGCAATCCTCAGAAAAAAGAACAAAGCTGGAGGTATAACCCTCCCAGACTTCAGACTATACTGCAGAGCTACAGTAATAAAAACAGAATGGTACTGGCACAAAGACAGACACATAGATCAATGTTCAACAGTTAGAAATACACACACACCTATGGTCAATTAATCTATGACAAAGGAGGCAAGAATATGCAATGGAGAAAAGAGAGTCTCTTCAAGAAGTGGTGTTGGGAAAACTGGACAACTACATGTAAAAGAATGAAATTAGAACAGTCTCTAACACCATATACAAAAATAAACTCATATTGGAATAAAGACCTGACACTGCAAAACTCCTAGAAGAGAACATAGGCAGAACACTCTTTGACATAAATTGTGACAATATTTTTTTGAATCTCCTAAAACAAAATAAAGAAAAGAAAAAATAAACAAATCAGACCTAATGAAACTTAAAAGCTTTGTACAGCAAAGGAAACCATTGATAAAATTAAAGGACAACCTATGGAATGGGAGGAAATATTTTCAAATAATGCAGCTGACAGGAGGTTAAAATGAAAAGTAGATAAACAGGTCATACAACTCAATATCCAAAAAAACAAACAAATCAAAAAATAGGTAGAAGGCCTGAAAAAGACATCCAGATGTCTTTTTCTCCAAAAAAGACATACAGATGGCAATAGACACATGAAAAGATGCTCAAATATCACTAATTATTAGAGAAATGCAAATCAAAACTATAATGAGATTCATCCCACATTTGTCAGAATGGCTATCATCAAAAAATCTACAAATAGGCAAGGACCTCCAAGACAGCAGAGGAGAAAGACGTGGAGATCATCTTCCTCCCCACAAATATATCAAAAATACATCTGCATGTGGAATAACTCCTACAGAACACCTGCTGAACACTGGCAGAAGACCTCAGACTCCCCAAAAGGCTAGAAACTCCCCACATACCTGGCCGTGTGGCTTACAGAGTATTGGTGCTCCAGCCAGGTGTCGGGCCAGAGCCCCTGAGGTGGGAGAGATGAGTTCAGGACACTCGACACCAGATACTTCCCAGCCCCATGTAATATCAATTGGTGAGAACTCTCCCACAGATCTCCATCTCAACACTAAGACCCAGCTCAACTCAATGATGAGCAAGCTCCAAAGCTCAACACCCCATGCCAAAGAACTAGCAAGACAGGAACAGAAACCCACCCATTAGAAGAGAGGCTGCCTAAAATCATAATAACTTCACCGACACCACAAAACACACCACCATATGTGGTCCTGCCCACCAGAAAGAAAAGATGCAGCTTCATACACCAGAACACAGGCACCAGTCACCCCCCCCAATCAGGAAGCCTACACAAGCCACTGAACTAACCTTACCCACTGGGAGCAGACACCAGAAACAATGTGAACTATGAACCTGCAGCCTGCTAAAAGGAGACCACAAACACAGTAAGAAAAGCAAAATGAGAAGATAGAGAAATAGGCAGCAGATGAAGGAGAAAAGTAAAAAGCCATCAGACTAAACAAATGAAGAAGAAATAGGCAGTCTACCTGAAAAAGAATTCAGAGTAATGACAGTAAAGATGATCCAAAATCTTGGAAATAGAATGGAGAAAATACAAGAAATGTTTAACAAGGACCTAGAAGAACTAAAGAGCAAACAAACAATGATGAACAACACAATAAATGACATTAAAAATTCTCTGGAAGGAATCAATAGCAGAATAAATGAGGCAGAGGAACAGAGAAGTGACCTGGAAGATAAAATAGTGGAAACAACAACTGAAGAGCAGAATAAAGAAAAAAGAATGAAAAAAATTGAGGACAGTCTCACAGACCTCTGGGACAACACTAAGTACATGAATATTCGAATTATAGGGGTCCCAGAAGAAGAAGAGAAAAAAGAAAGAGAGAGAGAAAATATTTGAAGAGATTATAGCTGAAAATTTCCCTAATGTGGGAAAGGAAATATTCAAATCCAGGAAGAGCAGAGAGTTCCATATAGGATAAATCCAAGGAGAAACATGACAAGACACATATTAATCAAACAATCAAAAATTAAATACAAAGAAAAAATATTAAAAGCAGCAAGGGAAAAACAACAAATAACATACAAGGGGATCCCCATAAGGTTAACAGCTGATATTTCACCAGTAACTCTGCAAGCCAGAAAGGAGTGGCAGGATATATTTAAAGTGATGAAAGGGAAAAAATTACAACCAAGATTATTCTACCCAGCAAGGATCTCAATCAGATTTGATGGAGAAATTAAAACCTTTACAGAGAAGAAAAAGCTAAGAGAATTCAGCACCACCAAACCAGTTTTACAACAAATGCTAAAGGAACTTCACTTGGCAGGAAACACAAGAGAAGGAAAAGACCTACAATAACAAACCCAAAACAATTAAGAAAATTCTAATAACAACATATGTATGGACAATTCCCTTAAATGTAAATGGATTAAATGCTCCAACCAAAAGACATAGACTGGCTGAATGGATAAAATACAAGACCTGTATATAGGCTGTCTACAAGAGACCCACTTCAGACCTAGGGACACATACAGACTGAGAGTGAGGGAATGGAAAAAGATATTCCATGCAAATGGAAATCAAAAGAAAGCTGGAGTAGCAAATCTCATATCAGACAAAATAGACTTTAAAATAAAGACTATTACAAGAGACAAAGAAGGACACTATGTAATGATCAAGGGATCGATCCAAGAAGAAGGTATAACAATTGTAAATATTTATGCACCCAACATAGGAGCACCTCAGTAAATAAGGCAAATGCTAACAGCCATAAAAGGTGAAATTGACCGTAACACAATCGTAGTAGGGGACTTTAACACCCCACTTTCACCAATGGACAGATCATTCAAAATGAAAATAAATAAGGAAACACAAGCTTTAAATAACACATTAAACGAGATGGACTTAATTGATATTTATAGGACATTCCTTTCACAAATGACAGAATACACTTTTTTCTCAAGTGTTCATGGAACATTCTCTAGGATAGATCATATTTTGGGCCACAAATCAAACCTTGGTAGGTTTAAGAAAATTGAAATCTTATCAAGTAGCTTTTCTGACCACAACAATATGAGACTAGATATCAATTACAGGGAAAAAAACTGGAAAAAACACAAACTCACAGAGGCTAAACAATACACTTCTAAATAACCAAGAGATCACTGAAGAAATCAAAGGGGAAATCAAAAAATACCTGGAAACAACGGACAATGAAGATACAATTGACCCAAAACTTATGGGATGCAGCAAAAGCAGTTCTAAGAGGGAAGTTTATAGTAGTACAATCCTACCTCAGAAACAAGAAAAATCTCAAATAAACAACCTAACATTACACCTAAAGCAATTGGAGAAAGAATAAAATAAACCCAAAGGAAGAATAAAAGAAATCATAATGATAAGATAAGAAATAAATGAGAAAGAAATGAAGGAAACAATAGCAACGATCAATAAACCTAAAAGCTGGTTCTTTGAGAAGATAAACAAAATTGATAAACCATTAGCCAGGCTCGTCAAGGGAAAGAAGGGAGAAGACTCAAATCAACAAAATTAGAAATGAAAAAGGAGAAGTAGCAACTGACACTGCAGAAATACAAAGGATCATGACAGATTACTACAAGCAACTAGATGCCAATAAAATGGACAACCTGGAAGAAATGGACAAATTCTTAGAAAAGCACAACCTTCCAAGACTGAACCTGGAAGAAATAGAAAATATAAACAGAAAAATCACAACCACTGAAATTGAAACTGTGATTAAAAATCTTCCAAAAAACAAAACCCCAGGACAAGATGGTGTCACAGATCTATTCTATCAAACATTTAGAGAAGAGCTGAAACCTATCCTTCTCAAAATATTCCAAAACATTGCAGAGGGAGGAACACTCCCAAAATCATTCTACGAGGTCATCATCACCCTGATACCAACACCAGACAAAGATGTCACACAGAAAAAAGAAAATTACAGGCGAATATCACGGATGAACATAGATGCAAAAATCCTCAATAAAATACTAACAAACAGAATCCAACACCACATTAAAAGAATTATAAACAACAATCAAGTGGGGTTTATCCCAGAAATGCAAGGATTCTTCAATATAGGCAAATCAATCAATGTGATACACAATATTAACAAATGGAAGGATAAAAGTCATCTGGTAATCTAAATAGATGTAGAAAAAGCTTTCAACAAAATTCAACACCCATTTGTGATAAAAGCCCTACAGAAAGTAGGCAGAGAGGGAATTTACCTCAACATAATAAAGGCCATATATGACAAACTCACAGCCAACATCATTTCAATGGTGAAAAATTGAAACAATTTCCACTAAGATGAGGAAGAGGACAAGGTTGCCCACTTTCACCACTATTATTCAATATAGTTTTGGAAGTTTTAGCCACAGCAGTCAGAGAAGAAAAAGAAATAAAAGGAATCCAAACTGGAAAACAAGAAGTAAAACTGTCACTGTTTGCAGATGACATGATCCTATACATAGAGAACCCTAAAGATGCTACCAGAAAACTACTAGAACTAATCAATGAATTTGGTAAACAGGATAATAAATTAATACACAGAAATCTCTTGCATTCCTATACACTAATGATGAAAAATCTGAAACAGATATTAAGGAAACACTCCCATTTACCATTATAACAAAAAGAATAAAATACCTAGGAATAAACCTACCTAAGGAGACAAAAGACCTGTATGCAGAAAAGTATAAGACACTGATGAAAGTAATTAAAGATGATACAAACAGATGGAGAGATATATCATGTTCTTGGATTGGAAAAATCAACATTGAGAAAATGACTATAATACCCAAAGCAATCTACAGATTCAATGCAATCCCTATCAAAATACCAACGGCATTTGTCACAGAACTAGAACAAAAAATTTCACAATTTGTATGGATACACAAAAGACCCCGAATAGCCAAAGCAATCTTGAGAACGAAAAAAGGAGCTGGAGGAATCAGGCTCCCTGACTTCAGACTATACTACAAAGCTACAGTAATCAAGACAGTATGGTACCAGCAGAAAAACAGAAATATAGATCAATGGAACAGGATAGAAAGCCCAGAGATAAACCCACACACATATGGTCACATTATCTTTGATAAAGGAAGCAAGAATATACAATGAAAAAAGATAGACACTTCAATAAGTGGTGCTGGGAAAACTGGAGAGCTATATGCAAAAGAATGAAATTGGAACACTCCCTAACACCATACACAAAAATAAACTCAAAATGGACTAAAGACCTAAATGTAAGGCCAGACACTATCAATCTCTTAGAGGAAATCATAGGCAGAACACTCTGTGACATAAATCACAGCAAGATCCTTTTTGACCCACCTCCTAGAGAAAGGGAAATAAAAATAAACAAATGGGACCTAACGAAACTTCAAAGCTTTTGCATAGCAAAGGAAACCATAAACAAGACCAAAAGACAGGCCTCAGAATGGGAGAAAATATCTGCTAGTGAAGCAACTGACAAAGGATTAATCTCCAAAATATACAAGAAGCTCATGCAGCTCAATATCAAAAAAAAAAACAACCTAATCCAAAAATGGGCATAAGCCCTAAACAGACATTTCTCCAAAGAAGATATATAGATTTGCCAACAAACACATGAAAGGATGCTCAACATCACTAATCATTAAAGAAATGCAAGTCAAAACAACAATGAGGTATCACCTCACACTGGTCAGAATGGCCATCATCAAAAAATCTACAAACAATAAATGCTGGAGAGGGTGTGGAGAAAAGGGAAGCCTCTTGCACTGTGAGTAGGAATGTAAATTGATAGAGCCACATGGAGAACAGTATGGAGGTTCCTTAAAAAACTAAAATTAGAACTACCATATGACCCAGAAATCCCACTATTGGACATATATCCTGAGAAAAGCATAACTCAAAAAGAGTCAGTACCCAATGTTCATTGCAGCACTATTTACAATAGCCAGGACATGGAAGCAACCTAAGTGTCCATCAACAGGTGAATGGATTAAGAAGATGTGGCAAATATGTACAATGGATTATTACTCAGCTATAAAATGAAATGAAATTGAGTTATTTGTAGTGAGATGAATGGACCTAGAGTCTGTCATACAGAGCGAAGAGAAAAACAAATACCATACGCTAACAACGTATATATGGAATCTAAAAAAAATCTTAAAAAAAGAATGGTTCTAAATAACCTAGGGGCAGGACAGAAATAAAGACACAGATGTAGAGAATGGACTTGAGGAGACAGGGAGGGGAAGCGTAAGCTGGGATGAAATGAGAGAGTGACATTGACATATATACACTACCAAATGTAAAATAGATAGCTAGTGGGAAGCAGCCGCATAGCACAGGGAGATCATCTAGGTGCTTTGTGACCACTTAGAGGGGTGGGATATGGAGGGTGAGAGGGAGACGCAAGAGTGAGAGGATATGCAGATACATGTATACATATAACTGATTCACTTTGTTATACAGCAGAAACTAACACAACATTGGAAAGCAATTATACTGCAATAAAGATGTTTAAAACAACAAAAAAAAAAAGTCTACAAAGAACAAATGTTGGAGAGGACATGGAGAAAAGGGAGCCCTGTGCACTTTTTTGGGAATGTAAATCAGTTTAGCTCTATGGAAAACATTATGAAGTTTTCTCAAAAAATTAAAAATAGAACTACCATATTATCCAGCAGTTTCACTCCTGGTATATATCTGGAAAAAATGAAAACACGAATTCAAAAAGATACTTGCACCCCAATGTTCATAGCAGCAATATTTACAATAGTGAAGACATGGAAGCAACCCAAGTGCCCATCAACAGACGAATAAAGAAGATGTGAAATATATATATAATGGAGAATTCCTCATCCATAAAAAGAATGAAATTCTGCCATTTGCAGCAACATGGGTCGACCTAGAGAATATTATGCTCAGTGAAATAAGTCAGAAAGAGAAAGACAAATACTGTATGATATCACTATATGTGGAATCTAAAAATTAGTATAAATAAATGTATATGCAAAACAGAAACAGAGTCACAGATGTATAAGACAAACTTACGGTTACCAAAAGGGAGAAGGAAACAGGGAGGGACAAATTAGGGATATGGGATTAACGGATACAAACTACTATGTATAAAATATATAAGCAACAAGGATACATTGTACAGTACATGGAATTATACCCATTATCTTGTCCTAACCTATAATGGAATATAATCTGCAAAAATACGGTATCACTGTGCTGTACACTTGAAACTAACATAATATTGTAAATCAACTATACTTCAATTAAAAATAAATAAATTTTAAAAAAATTTAAAGGAAAGATCAAACAAATAAATGGTGTTGGGAAAACTGGACAGCCCCATGCAAAAGAATGTAACTAGACCACTATCTTACACCATACACAAAAATAACTAAAAATGGATTAAAGAATTGAATGTAAATCTGAATCCATAAATCTAAAAGATGTAAACTTAGGTGTTAAGCTCCTTGAGCTCAGTCTTGGCAATGATTTTTTGGATCTGACTCCAAAAGAAAATACAACAAAAGCAAAAATAAGTAAATAGGACTACATAAAACTAAAAATTATACAGCTAAGGAAATCATTAACAAAATGAAAAGGCAACATACTAAATGGGACAAAATAATTACAAATCATATATTTGATACAGGGTTAATATTCAAAATATATAAAGAACTCATACAACTATTTAGCCAAAGAACAATCTCAAGGAAAAATGCACAGAACTTAAATAGACATTTTTCCAAAGAAATCATACAGATGACCCACAGGTACATGAATAGATGCTCAACATAACTAATCATCAGGGAAATGCAAATCAAAATTATACTGAAATACCATCTCAAACCTGTTAAAACGGCTATTATCTAAAAGACAAGAAGTATAATAATAAGTATGGATGAGGTTATGGAGAAAAGAGAACACTTGTGCACTCTTGGTGAGAATGTAAATTAGTGCAGCCACTATGGAAAACAGCATAGAGGTTCCTCAAAAAATAAAAGTTAAACTACCATATAATCAGGCAATTTCACTTCTGGGTATATATCTGAAGAAAACAAAAACGCTAACTTGAAAAGATATATGCACCAACATGTTCACAGCAGCATTATTTTAGAAAGTCAAGATATGGAGGTGAATGGATAAAGAATATATAGATGAATGGATGAATGGATAAAGAATATATATACACACAATAGAATATTATCAGTCATAAAAAGAATGAAATCTTGCCATTTGCAACAACATGGATGGACCTTGAGAGCATTAGGCTAAGTGAAATAAATGAGACAGAGAAAGACAAATACCCTATGATATCATTTATATGTAGAATTTAAAATAAAAAGAATCTTAAACAACAAAAACTAAGCATATAGATACAGACTACAGATTGGTAGTTGCCAGAGGCAGGGGGTGGAGGGTGGGAGAAATTAATAAAGATATAATTTATAGCATGTTGACTATAGTTGATGATACGTATTGTGTATTTGAAAGTAGCTAAACAAGTGGATCTTAGAAGTCTTCATCACAAGAAAAAAATTTACAACTATGAACAGTGATGGATGTTAACTAGACTTATTGTGGTGATCACTTCACAATATATACAAATATCAAATCACGCTGTACATCTGAAAATGTTATATGTCAATTATACCTCAATCTATAAAAAAGAGACAATTTCACTCATTCTTCAGTCCCTTGATAGCTTTAAGAGGAATCATCAATTTCCTTATGTCTGCAATGACTCTGTGTGGTAGCACAGTGTCCAGGAGAAAGAAGCTGGGAAAGTTATTAGACCTAGGCGGTAAGTTCCACAGTTTTTTCAGACCTCACAGGACATTGTCCTGTCACTCTAATGAAGGTTAATATTCAGAGATTGCCTAATTTCTAAGATCAAAAGGCAAAAGAGAGGGAAAAGGCATATCCATAATTGTTTACATTAGAAGTTAAAAAGAGAAATTACTCTTAAGTAAAGTGATTATTCATATCTTCATTTTGACTGAATTCAAATAGATCTTTGCGCCAACTTAGCCATCACAGTTATGATTGCCACTGCCCCTTACCCCACCCATCTTGTCTGAAACCCTTGAAAAGAAAATAACATAGGTTGAGTTCAATGAGTAATTTCAATATCTTTCATTCCTAAAGAGAATTGAGGTATAAATATGTACACCAAACTGCATATGAAGTGTACAGTACAGATGATATTTGACATATGCATAAACACAAAAAACTATCACCAAAAATAGAGATCATAAAACTATACATCACCCCCAAAATCTTCCAGGCAATCCTTCCTTGGCAATGCTTCTCTTCTATTCCTCCCTACTAGGCAATCATTGACTAATTTTCTATCATTATAGATTTGTTTGCATTTTCTGGCATTCTATATAAGTAAAATCATGATTACATACTCTTGCTTATCTGGCTTCTTTCACTCACTGTGATTATTTTGAGATTCATCCTGTTGCAGGCTGTATCATCATCAGTCCATTCATATTTACTGGTCAGTAGTACATTGCATTATTACATATTATGGCCATATTACATATTATGGATATACCATAATTTTCACATTCACCAGTTGATGGACATTTGGGTTCATTCCAGTTTTTCCTAGTAAAAATAAAATGGCTATGAATATTCATGTACAAGTCTCTGTATAGATATATGCATTTTTTTCGCTTGGGTAAGTACTTAGGAATGGAATGTCTGGAACAAATTGTGGGCATATGTTAATCTTCTTAGGAAACTATCAAGATAACATTCAAAGTGGCCCTACTGTACCATTTTTAAATTTACCAATTTAAAACTATGCCAATTTAAAACTTAATATCAGCAATATATGAGAATTCCAGCTTCTATGCAACTTTTTCAGCAGTCAATATAGTCATTCTTTTTAATCCCTGCCATTCAAATAGGTAAGTGGTAATATGTCACTGAGCTTTTGGGTTACATTTCCCTAAAAATTAATGTTTACATACATCTTTTCACAGTCTTATTTCCTATCTGTATATCTGCTTTAATGAATTATCTTTTCGAATCTTTTGTCCATATTTTTAAAAATTGGGTTATTTTCTTAATATTATAAGAATACAAGTCCTTTATTAGATATAAATTTTGAAAATATTTTTATTAGGCTGTGGCTTTTCATTCATGTAATAGTGTCTTTTGAAGAGCAGAGGCTTTATAATTTTGACAAAGTCCAGTTTCTAAATTATTTTATGTATTATTCTTTAGGTATTATATCTAAGACATGTTTGCCTTACATTAGGAAAAAATTGTTTTCTGCTAGAAATTTTTTAGTTTTAGTTTTTACATTGAGATCTATGACCGATTTTGAATTCATTTTTAAATATAGTGCAAGGTAGGGACTAAAGTTTAAAAAGATAGTTGTCCACATATGTGCAGGCTTATTTCTGGACTCAATTCTATTTCATGTTCTACTTGTTTATCTTTACACAAATACCACACTGTCTTGATTACTATAGCTTTACAAGCAACCTCAAAATCAGGTCATGTTAATTCTCTAACTTTACTTTTCATTTCATTTTTCATTTCAAAATAGTTTTGACCAATCTAGGTCCTTTGCATTTCTATACAAATTTTACTACGAACTTGTCAATTTTTATGAAAGGGTCACTTGGGCTTTTGATTGGATGAAAGTATATAATACAGTCATTGGATGGGACTGAATATATGTATTATATACATATAATAATATATAATTTGGGAGATTTGAAATCTTAATATTGAGTCTTCTGACCAAAAAACATAGTATATCTCAATATTTATGTCTTCTTTAATTACTCTTAGCAATTTTTTCTGTAGTTTTCAGTTGAAATATCTTACATATTTACATAATATACTTACATAAGTATCTGATAGTTTTCAGTGCTATTGTAAATTGTAATTTTTAAATTACAATTTTAGATTACAACTACTAGTATATAGGGAGACATTTGCTATTACCCTTCAACCTTGATTAACTTGCTAATAGTAGAGACTTTATTCACTTATTAGTTAAGAATAACTTGTAGCTTATTAGTTTTTAGTTTCTTTTTTGTAGATTCCATCAGAATCTACAAAAGCCCAAGTGAGGTATAGTCCTATTGAAAAACAATCTACCTGCCCTGCAGCAAACAGAAGGCTTCATCATGGACTTACCAGAGTCTGTTGGAACTTCCCTCCCAGCAAGTGGATGGATTAAGGACATTCCCCAAACCAAAAAGTGTTTGTGCCCAAGTAATTGCACTGCAAAAGTGGCACACATACCTGCAACAACGTAGTGTGTACAACTCAAGCCTGCTGTCTGAAGAATTACATGCCCTCCATGGGCCAGTGTCTTATGTAGATCCGGACGTGGCTCCTTAGACATCACCCATCACTCCCCCTCTCAGCCAAGTCAGAGAGGGAACCAGGACCCCATGCCTCCCTCTGGAGACATGGTTCACCAATGGCAGCAGTTGAGGCAATACCCTCACTAGACATGCTTCAACAGTTTTCCTGGATTCTGACATCACTTGGTTTGAAGAAGGTACTAAGCACAGCAATCATGGATGAACTGAGGGTGGTAAGGATTGTGATCACTCACAAGTCTATGCCCCTCTACATAGCCACAGACAGCTGGGCTGTACAGGAGGGTCTGACCATGGATGCCACAATGGCATCAGAAAAGCTTGACTATCTTGAGATGGCCCCTGTGGTGAACTGATACAGACAAACTGGGACGTGTGCACACAACCTGGTACCACCATCATGATATGGTATGTCTCAGCACATTCTCTAACTACACTGCCTGAGAATCACGAATCAGATGCCTTAGCCATGGTGACAGCTGTTCTGGAAGGGTCACAGACTCTCAGATGTGGCAGTGGCTTCATGGGAAGTCAGGACATCGAGGCCTCAGTACCACTTGGGAAGCCAAAAGGTTACACCTGCCTTTAAAATACAGTGACCTACAGGCAGTAGATAGGAACTTCCATCATTGTACCTGCAGTGACAACCCCTGAGACACACCTTTGGTCATATCGGATGAGCTACTAGGCCAGTGACCAGATGGCAAGTGGACGATATTGGCCCCTGCCCTTAACAGAAGGACACAAGAATGCATTGACCTGTGTGGACCCAGCAATTGGGCTGACACAGACTTTTGCCAGTAAAAGGGCAAATCAAGTAACCACTATTAGGGGTTTGACCAAGTTGGAAAGTATTACAGTGGAAAGTACTACCCACTTGCGTTGAAAGCAACCAAGGGACCCATTTCACTGGACATGACATACAAGAACGGGCTAAACCCTGCGAGATTTTATGAACCTTTCATCTGTCGTATAACCCCAGAGCTGCAGGGTTGGTATTAAGAATGAATGGGTTACTGAAAGAGACATTGAAGTTTTCTCCAGATGGGTCTTTAAGGGGATGATCTCCAAGACTATTAGAGGCCATCTGGCTGTTAAACACTGAGCCCACCACAGGCCACATATCTGCTTGTGAGAGACTGACTACACCTGCTCTGCAAGCTACTGTAAAAGTCTTAGGAGGACTGAGACTCATCCAACGGGATGCAGGTCTTAAAAGAGTGCCACAGGGGCTTCCCTGGTGGCACAGTATTTAAGAGTACGCCTGCCGATGCAGGGGACACGTGTTCGTGCCCCGGTCCGGGAAGATCCCACATGCCGCGGAGCGGCTGGACCCGTGAGCCATGGCCACTGAGCCTGCGTGTCTGGAGCCTGTGCTCCGCAACGGGAGAGGCCACAACGGTGAGAGGCCCGCGTACCGCAAAAAAAACAAAAAACAAAAAAAACAAAACAGTGCCACAGGACCTCCCACTTGGGGAGACTATCTAAGGTTGGAGACTTAAATGATATCCTCCTTCCAAGTGTCTTAGCATCCTTATACCTTGGAGGGAAGGGCTAGCCTGCAGCATACTATCAATATTTCCTCAACCTTTCTAAGTGAAGGCCCAGCCATAACCAAGGTGATCCAGATGGGGGACTAAAGTAGGGCTCCCCTTATGGGCTCCTACTTAAGTTCTCGCATGTATCTCCCAGCAAACTTCTGAAATAAAGGGACAAAATGTCTGGAATTTTCCTCCAGGAAAAGTGTCAAAACCTGGGGTTATCCTGGCACATGGAGACTGGACTGCTACCTAACCCTAATCACGTAGAGACATTTCTTTTGCATACACCTTCACCTGTTGGTTGACCTCCTTTCCTGGCAAATGGGGAACTGTGCTGTTAGGCATTATTCTTTATCTAGCAGGGATCCTTTGTACTTGGTGTTGTGTATATTGCTGTTGAGGTATAAGCATGCAGGCTACCTCCTGACATCTGGCCCTAGGGTATTTGCAGAAGAATAGTGGATAAGATTGTGCAGGTCATATAGATGTTAGGTATGAAATATGTGGCTGAGCCACACTGACTCCATTTTGTCAGCTCCATCTTAGGCCTGCAGTCCCACCCCCTTCCTTTTCCATGTGGCTGAGCTTTAGCCTAACTCACAAGGAACGTGCCTAAGTCAGATGAGTTCCCTATAAACTTTTACCCGTGCCTCATCTGATATGAAAACTAGAAGAATGCCTTTTACTGATGCAGATGGTTAATGGTCATGAGACCACCCCCCAGGGGGAGGAAAAACCGCTGGTTCCAGTTTGTGTGGACATGTTTCTCACTTGGTAGTCAGATTCTATTAAATTTCCCTGTATCCCTTTCGGTGGTACACAGTGCAGCTGCAAATGCCTCTGGATTTTCCGTCCACCACATCCTTTCTACCTGTAAGTTACCTACAGTAAACTTCATAATTGCACTGTATGGAACTGCCTACTGCGTTTTTTGGTCTCAAAGTTCCTTCTCAGTTCAGAGGATATTATTATATTATTATCTCCACCTCCCAACACAACACCCAATGCATGTGTGCAATAACGTATGGCCACATGTTCTTGCTTCATTAGTAACTCTTGCTTCTCTATAATCTTTCCATAGTTTACTATTAAGCAACTATCTGGGAGTCACCATCTGCTCCTACATCTATCTCATTATGTCATCCACCTATAGCCTACATGTCTAAACTTAACTTTCTAATTATAACATGGCCATTCCTTTTAAATCTTACTAGTACCACAAAATTTATCAGTGCTTTTCGGAAACTGTATACCAGCAGTTGGTTTTTGATATCCCATCTTGCTCTCAATCCTGACTTATTTCTTCTATCATCGTAGATTTCTTAGTTACCATGGCTGGTCATTCTTTGTATCTCCCGACATTATCTGGGTTAATATAAATAACCTCTGGGTTAACTGGTTCATGAAATGCAGACAAACTTTCTTTCAGTCCATTCGTTACTCAGTCTTAACTCCTGTAATTAAGAGGTAAGAAGAGTGTGGCATCACTCTCATGATGAGATATTAAGACAAATAAAATCCCGAAGTCCTGAGGAGCAAAGAAAAGGGCAATGATTCATTCATACTTCAATAAACACTAAAAACCAAAAATGTGGACTGTGAACTGAATCAGCTTGAGGCTCTTTTTCTGAGTGTTATTCTGGGTGTTATCACTTTTAACCAATCTGCATTTATATTGTTCCTAACATGAAAATCAAAAACATATAAAAAGGATTCTGATCTTATTTTATATACAATTGACAGACTAATAATTCATAAAAGACATTTTTACCAAGTAGCATGTATGATGCTTGCTACAGATGCTTTTAAGTTTAGGGACACCTCAACCAGGTGATCAGGATTAGCCTTTTCAGCGATCATTCATGTTGACAGCATATACTTTTAATATGATGAGAATGACATTTTATCTCTGTGGTCTTCCAACAAAAAACTTGTAACAGCAATGCAAATATAGAGCTATGAGAAAGCCAAAACTGAGGGATAACCTACAAAATACTTGACAAGTACTCCTCAAAACTGTCAAGGTAACAAAAACATGGAAGGTCTAAGAAACTGTCATAAACCGGTGGAAGCTAAAGAGACATGACAACTAAATGTAATGTGGCATCCTGAATGGGATCTTGGAATACAAACACATTAGGGGAAAAACCAGTGAAATCTGAAAAATTAGTGTTTAGTTAATAATGTATCAATGTTACTGGGTTATGACAAATGTACCAGAGTAATATAAAATGTTAATAATGGGAATTGGGTGAGCAGTATATAGGAACTATCCCTGTAACTTTTCTTTATATTTAGAACTATTTGAAGTTAATTTTAAATTTCTTAAAAAATGCTCCAGGTTAATTTTTTTCTCTATAATTTTCTGTAAAACTCAACCATGTAGAAAGATATGCTTTTTGACTATTATTTCCCTTTTTGGCATTGTGAAATAAGCTAAAGTTGCATCAAGGTGTCAGAGACTGAGGAGGGGCAAACATATTCTCTTAGTGGCTAGATCGCTCCTGCCACCACGAGTGCTGATCCAATCTCTTGTGTGCTAGCCCTGGTGGTATGATACAGCACTCATCGAATGGTGGACTCTTGATCCTGGATCTTTTCTTTGACAATGATGCCACTAAGTTAAGTGATAGCAACGCAGTGTCAAAGAAATGTCTATTATCCAATTAATGCTAAAGATATACCATCATTTTCCCTCACAAAGTATTAACATATATGGAATAGAAAATTCAGGGAATAAACTTATTGTCCTCATGCTCAATCTACCAGATAATATTTACAGAAAGCAACATGCCCATGGTAGAAATTCTTAGTGGTTCAGGTTTTAAAATGAGGATTTCATTTACTTTCTTTTCTGTGCTGACCAAACCATGCAGCTTGAAATGACAGCAGATTGATCAAATATTTTCTTGGCCAAGACTATAGTACATATATTGTTTCCCCAAAAGTAAGTCTGCTTTTCAATACCAGTGCAGTGCATATGACATGGAAGTAGTCCCTATTTTCATTCCAATTCCAAAAATATCAATGGTTTGCAATGCTGCAGTGTGAGCAAGCATCTTGAGATTGGAAAAAGACCCTAGACAGGATGCTCAGGCTACATGCATATAAGAGGACTTGCTTTATAATTACAAAATGAACCACAAGAGTGGCATAAAATGTAGGCCCCCAAACCTTTTAAGAATCAACACCCATCCCTCCCCCTAAACACACAAGAATGCTTGAGAAATCTGATGGATGTCCCAGAAAAACAAGGCCAGACTAATATTCAGACATAGCAGGCAGGCTATATTAGATACATATATATGGCATCAAGCTTTTAGAGCAAAGCCAACAGAAGGACATAGACTGTCACTCAAAAAAAGGAAAGGAACAGTCCAGAGCAGGTTTGGCTACTGCCTTCTACTAGAACTCACCAGCAATAATGAATCCTCTGTTACACAGACTCATACAGATGTACCACATAGCTTGGAGACTAGTCAAATATTTATTGGTGTTGTCCACAGAATTCAAGTTATCCCTCCATCTCAAAAACTTCACATTACATAATGAGTTTGTGTACAGGAAAATATATTCTTATATAGTTTCTATAAAACTTGATATTACATATAAAACACAAATTTTGGTACATCAGTTCTGAGAATTTTATTTTCAATTCTGAAACTCATACATTCCCTCAGAAAAAATTTATCTGAAGCAAACTCAGTAATTGTTTAAAAATGTCATTTATCAAAATATAAGATTTTAGTCTAATCTTAACTATTTGATGTTTAAAGAAGTTTACTCTGCAGAAAAGACTTTTGTGTTTTTCCCTGAGATTTCTGATTTTTATTGAAGCCTTCTGATCATTTAGGATATTGACAGAAGTTTTCTTCCCCATGAAAAATCTCTGATACAAACCTATAGGTTAAATTCTTAAAGGTCTTCTGACATTTATTATATTCATTGGTTTCATCCAACTCAACAGACAGTTGGCTAAGCTATATGCATTTAACCAACAGGCCAAAATCTTTAAGAGCTCAACAGAATAAAAACTTAATTCTGGCTTAAAAAAACAACAAAAAAACCAAAAAAAACAATTGGTGAAGATCTGTCAGTGGAGAATTGTTTCACTCAGTTATTGACTCTAGCTTCTTTCACCTTGTGCTCTGCCATATTTAATACACAGCACCCAAGTCTGCCATGGAAATCTCTCAATTCCAGTATAACACAGGATAGGAAGAATGTAAGGTGACTTATTAAGGCCATTTATTACTTAAATGTAATAGCATCATACTCCATGACCAGCCCCACCCAGACGAAGGAAAAATTGGGAAACTAAGACAAGCTATGTGCTCAGTGGAAAAGGAAACAGTTAAGGAAAATAATTTGCCAGTCTATGTGACTTGAGCTTTTCTACTGTGTTAACTAATAAGGTGTAACTTCCCTTAGCACATCCCAAATTCATTACATGCAAGGGTTTTCTCTCTGGAGTGCATTCTGGTGTGATGTACTCTAAGAGCTGCCTTACGGACAAAGGTTTTTCCACATTCATAACATTTGTAGGGTCTCTCACCTGTGTGAATTCTCAGGTGTACTCCAAGAGTTGAATTTTGGGCAAAAGCTTTCCCACATTCATTACACTCATAGGGTTTCTCTCCTGTGTGAATTCTCTGATGTGCACTAAGGTGTGACTTCTGAGAGAAAGTTTTCCCACATTCATTACATTTGTAGGATTTTACACCTGTGTGAATTCTCTGATGTACTCTGAGGGTTGAATTATGGGCAAAAGGTTTCCCACATATGTTGCATTCGTAAGGTTTCTCCCCTGTGTGAATTCTCTGATGTGCACTAACATACGACTTCTGGGAGAAAGTTTTCCCACATTCATTACATTCATAGGGTTTCTCCCCTGTGCGAGTCCTCAGATGTGCTCTGAGGTGTGACGTCTTGGAGAAAGTTTTCCCACATTCACTACATTCATAGGGTTTCTCCCCTTTGTGAATTCTCTGATGTGCCCTGAGGGCTGAATTATCTGCAAAAGTTTTCCCACATTCCTTACATTCATAAGGTTTCTCCCCTGTGTGAGTTCTCTGATGTGCATAGAGGTGTGTCCTCTGGGAGAAAGTTTTCCCACATTCATTACATTCATAGGGTTTTTCTCCTGTGTGAATTCTTTGATGGACAATGAGGGCTGCCTTATAGACAAAAGTTTTCCCACATTCATTACATTCATAAGGTTTTTCCCCTTTGTGAATTCTCTCATGTCCACTGAGGTATGATTTCTGGGAGAAGGTTTTCCCACATTCACTACATCCATAGGGTTTCTCACCTGTGTGAATCCTCTGATGTGTACTAAGACGTGTCTTCTGGGAAAAAGTTTTCCCACATTCATTACATTTGTAGAGTTTCACCCCAGTGTGAATTTTCTGATGTGCTCTGAGGGTGGAATTATGGGCAAAAGTTTTCTCACAGTCATTACACTCATATGGTTTCTCACCTGTGTGAATTCTCTGATGTGCTCTGCGGGCTGAATTATGGGCAAAAGACCTCTCACAGTCATTACATTTGAAGGGTTTCTCCTCTGTGTGAATTCTCTGATGTGCTCTGAGGGTTGAATTATCAGCGGAAGTTTTCCCACATTCATTACATTCATACAGATTGACTCCCATATGAGTTCCAGGATAATGAATAGGATGTGAATATGAACAAAAGGATTTCCCACATTCCTCACATTCATAAGGTTTCTCCCCTGGGTGGGTCCTCTGATGCTGAATGAGGTGTGCTTTCTGGTAAAATGATTTCCTGCATTCAGTAAGTTCAAATGACTTCTCTCCTGTGTCACACTGCTGATGTACACTGAGGGCTGAGTTCTGATAGGAGGATTTCTCGTATTTATCACATTGATAGAATTTCTCTTCTTTGTGAATTCTCTGATGTACTGTAAAGTCTAACTTCTGGTAGATGGTGTTTGTAAATCCATTATAAACACAGAATGTATCTCTAGTTTGTGTCTTCTGATGTACTATACGGCCTGAGCTCTGGCTCAAGTTTTCTTCACACTTACTGCTTTCAAAGGCACCTTGTCCTGTAACAGTTCTCTGAGGCTGAGTGAGGGGTGAATTCCCACTGAAGTTATTCCCACTTTCATTACATTCATAGTGTGCCAAAGCCATGTGAACCTCATTGTATTCACAGGATTTACCACATTCATTAAGATCAAAGCATTTCTTCCTTGTGCCAGTTCTCATGTGGTTAAAAAGAGCTGCTTTAACACAATTTCCCCTAAATTCATTATCCTTACAGGATTCCTCTCCTTTTACTGAACTCTTAGCTGTAACACAGATGGTCTTATCATGTAAAACTTTTCCATATTCATTACATTCAAAAGATTGCTCCAGAGTTTGAAATTTATGATGATCTTTCACATAACTGAGAGCTTTCATATTTTCATTATATTTGTAACACTGCTCTCCAGTATGAGTTTTCTCACGCTGAATATCCAGCTGCAACTTCTCACATACATTTATGTAGTCAGTCTTGTTTCGTGAATAATTCCTATCACTAAGAATTAATTCAGAAACAACCGGCAAATTCATTCTACATGAGTCACGTTTAGAGGGCATTTTTCCTGAAAAATCTGGAGTTATACTGAAATAAAATGGTTTCTCTAAAGCTTTCTGCTCTTCTTTACTCAATATTTTGTTATCAGTGAATACTACTTGCCACAGAGGTTTCTCTTGTCTTTCCTGGTTCTCCTCAATATGGACATCAACTCTGTAACATCCTAAAATGAGAAAAATTGAAAACATCTTATGAACCCTACATTTCTTATGGAGAGAAGCTTAAGGTCATATGTTTTGTTATTTATTGTATCTATTGTTTCTAGTCATATTTCCAAAGATTAATAATTCACACACAGAGAAAGACAGACACATACACTCAATCTCTCCTCATCCATGTTATTAAAAAAAAAAAAAAGATATTATTTCCAGTGCTGGCCGAGATGGAGAAGCCTCATTTTTCCAAGGTCCACCCTCTTACAATTAAAATTTCCTGGACAAAAAAAAACATACAAACAAATGAAGATGCTACAAAATGGAACAGAGGTGAACTTTAGAAATGACATGGCAAAGAATTCCAAGGCTTTTCTTTCTGCTTCCCATATATCTTATACGGGGTACTGTTGAGCTGGAGGAGCCTAAAAAACAAAGTCAACAATAGGGGGAGATAATAAGAGCTTCAAGAAAAATCTGTTCCTTCTTAGTCAAACATTTGAGAAAAAGGTGGTCCCACAGAACAGAAAACTTTTTGACAATATTCACCCTACTCAAGCCAAAAAGAAAAAGGAATACTCTTCCCTATGGTCCTGCTACAGATATAAAGAATTCGCACACTCTTCCAAAATTTTCCTCTATGAGCCAAACCAACAGCTCACAAGAAAGATCATGAATTCTGAGAAAGTTCAATTCATGGGACACTCTATGAGATGGTAACAGCAACCACCACCAAAATTCTGCCTGGAACCATATTCCTACTGACTCTATGGACTCTGCAAAGTCAAGAGTAACAAATCTGTTGTTTTAGGGCACTGGTAGCAACTCATAGCAGATACAGGAAGGAGAGAAGGAAAATAAAGAACAGAAACAAGAAAAGAAGCAGGAATATATGGTAGGCCCAATATTACAGCTAGAAAAGATGAAGTAGGACTTGTAAAAATTACACCCTCAAACTCAAGAATACAGCATAGTTAAAAACAGGTGAATTCACATTATTCTCAAATGTGTATGAAGCATTCATGAAGATAGACCATATTCTGGACTGTAAGACAAATATTCACAAATATAAAAGAAGTCACATAAAGTATAATCTCAAGCCATAGAGAAATCATCATACTAGAAATCAGTAACACAAAATTATCTGGAGAAATACAAAATATGTGTAAATTAATAAGCTTCTAATTAACCCATAGGTCAAAGAGGAAGTCTCACAGAAAATTAAAGTATTTTACATATATGAAAACAAAACTGTCAAAAACATATAGAAATTTGTGGGATGCAGCTAAAGTAGTACTCAGAAATAAATTTATAGCTTAAAATTTTTATATGAGAAAAGAAAGCCCTCCAACAATTACCTAAGCTTCTACTTTAAGAAACTAGACAAAGAGAAGGTGAATCTAAAGAAAGCAAAATAAAAAATAATAAAGATTAGAGAAAACAATAAAATGGAAAACAGAGAAAAATCAATCAAACCAAAGCTTATTTATTTAAACATTTTTTTAATGATAAAAACCAAAAGAAGAAAAAAGACATATATTATCAACATCAGAAAGAATGCAGAAGGGGATATAACTACTGACACAACAGACATTAAAGAGATAATAAAAGATTAAGAGAAACTCTATGCCTATAAATTTGACAACTTACATGAAATAGACAAACGTCTTGAAAAATAAAACAAAACAACTAAACTCACTCAAGAAAAATGAAATAACCCAAATAGATCAGTAATTAAGAAACTGAATATGTGGTCAAAAAAACATATACTTCCAAGAAACACCTCTAGGATCAGACTGTTTTAACTAGTGAGTACCACCAAACATTTAAATAAGAAATAATACCAATTTTATATAGTCTCTTCTAGAAAATACAAGATGAGGGAATGTTTCCTAAATATTTTATGAGGCCTGTACTATCCTCACAGCAAAACCAAACAAATAATTCAAGAAAAGAAACCTAGTGACCAATATATCCCTCATGACATCAGTGCAAAAGTCCTGAAAAAAAAAAAGTAGCCAAAAGAACAGAGCAATATATAAAAATAATAAATCAGGATCAAGTGGAATTCATCCCAAGAATGCAAACTGTTGGCATGTTTTTTAAAAAAACCAATCAATATAATCCATTATATTAATCATCTATGGAATTAAAACTACAAAATCACAGAAATTCTGGCAAAAAAAATTCACAATATTCAAAATCCATTCATTAACCTAATAAAGGGAATCTATAAAAAGCCTGCAGCTAACATCATACTTAAGAGTGAGAGAGTGAACACTTTAACCCTAAGATTGGAAAAAGACAAGGGTGTTTACTCTTAGCACTTCTACTCAAACAACGTAAAAAGGCAAGAATAAAAATGAAGATACTGAGTAAGTCTACACAGAAAAATCACATGAAGATCTTTAAAAAACCTCCTTGAACTAATAAGTTTTGCAAGAGCAAACTATAAAGCCAATATACAAAATCCAATCACATACAAACAGTGGTCAATTAAAATGTGAAACCAGGTAAATAACACGATTTACCATAGCACTAAAAAAACAAAACCCCAAAAAACTTGGTATCTGTATGCTGCAAAAACAGTGATAAAAGAATTCAAAGAAATCCTAAATAAATCCTAAATAAATATGTTGTCTATCAATTGGAAGACTCTATATTGTTAAGATGCCATCTTCATTCTTCCTTAAAACTTTAAGCATCTTATATCTGTTATATATATATGTACTATATATATGCATACATATGTATGCATATGCACACATATGTATATGTAAATATACATATTTAACTGTACTTAGTGGATGGAGTAGGAAAGAATACATTTACTCCATCTTTTCCCTGGTTAATGCTTTTCATATCTTATTAATGCCTTCCTTAAACAGAGTCATAAACATGTTTTCCGTATCATATAGAATATTTTTAGTTTTGCTTTGATAATCAGGTTTTTAAGCCACCTTAATGCAGTTTTTTGATTTGATCCATAAGGTTACCTTGGGATTCTTTCTCCACTTTTCTGTGGGGTAGTGCCACCTGTCAAAGACCAGCTGTCTATAAAGTACATTTTTTTTCTTGAGCTTTCTCTTCTGTTTCACTAATTTATTAAACTATCCCACTCTCGGCTCCATAATACTTAACTACCCTGAGATTTACATAAAGCCTTGATATCTGGAAGAGCAAGTCCTTCCCACATCACTCTTCATTATGAATGGGATTTAGTTTGATATTGCATTAAATCTTTACTAATATACCCCCACTTGAACTTATTCAGTTCTTCCTTTCCTTTGTCCTTGTTAGGGTTAGCTAAAGTTTAATCTATTTGATTTTTATTCTAAGAACCATTCTATAATTTGTTTTCCAGTTTATTAATTTTTTTGGCTGCGTCGTTTTTTTGTTTTTTTTTTGCTTAGTTGTGGTATGCGGGATCTTCGTTGCGGCATGTGGGATCTTTCGTTGCAGCATGCGGGATATTTCGTTGCAGCATGCGGGATCTTTGGTTGCAGCATGTGGCATCTTTCATTGTGGCATGCGGGTTCTCTCTCTAGTTGTGGCATGTGGGCTCCAGAGCACATGGGCTCTGTAGTTAGTGGCATTCAGGCTCTCTAGTTGAGGTGCATGGCCTCAGTAGTTGTAGTGCATGGGCTTAGTTGCCCCATGGCATGTGGGATCTTAGTTCCCCAACCAGGGATTGAACCTGTGTCCCCTGCATTGTAAAGCAGATTCTTTACCACTGGACCACCAGGGAAGTCCCCAGTTTATTAACTTTTAACTTCACTTTTAAGTTCTGTTTTCATTAGTATATTTTTGTTATTGTTTTTGCTTAATTTATTAACATAAATATGAAACTAAAAATTTACCTGTTAAATATTTAGCTATCTCATAAGGTTTCTAACATGTAACATTTATTATTATTTTGTAAATGTCATGCAGTTTTGGATTTGGTTTTCTTTTATGTACTATTATTTAAACAGATAATTTTTTAAATTTTCACATCCAAAGAATTTTTTTTTTACTCATTTTATCAATTTCTAGATTTATCAAACTATGTAGAGAAAATATTACCTGTGGTGCTTTTAACTTGTTGGATTTATTGGTATTTTCTTTTTAGACTAACTATATTTTCACTATCTTACGATTATATTCTATGGGAAGCTGAAAGGCTTGTTATTTGATTTCAGCATACACATACACAAATGTTTCATTTTAATAAAATTATCATTTATATCTTCTATAGGCATACATTTTAATGTCCACAGTATCTATTATTTAATGAGATATAATATCCTACTCCTAGTGAATTTTAAGTTCTTAGAACTCCATTATTTTGTGTTGGTTTTTTTTTTTTTTTTTTTTTTGCGGTACGCAGGCCTCTCACTGCTGTGACCTCTCCTGCTGTGGAGCACAGGCTCCGGACATGCAGAGTCAGTGGCCATGGCTCACGGGCCTAGCTGCTCCGTGGCATGTGGGATCCTCCTGGACCAGGGCACGAACCCGCGTCCCCCTCATCAGCAGGCGGACTCTCAACCACTGCGCCACCAGGGAAGCCCCCTATTTTGTGTTTTATGATCACTGATATAGTATTCTTTGGTGCAGTCACTCCAATGCTTAAAGGTTTATTTTAACCTGTGCTCCTGAGCTAGAGGACTTTCTTTTAAGTTAATGTATTTATTGCCTAAATTCAAACTTGAATAACAGAATATGAAACTCTGAATTATTTTTATTGACTGAATAACTTTATCATTTTTTTATTACAATCTTTCTAAGATACTTATTTAGGGACAACTTTTTTAGCCAATCAGTATGATCCAATCATTTACATTTAGTGACTGGGAGATATTCTTCATCTAAATAATGTCAATCTTTATGTTATGGCTATTTAAATGGCTTCACAATGGATAAAGAAGATGTGGTACATATATACATAGAATATTACTCAGCCATAAAAAGAAATGAAATTGAGTTACCTATAGTGAGGTGGATGGACCTAAAGTCTGTCATACAGAGTGAAGTAAGTCAGAAAGAGAAAAACAAATACTGTATGCTAACACATATGTATGGAATCTTAAAAAAAAAAAAAAGGTTCTCATGAACCTAGGGGCAGGACAGGAATAAAAACGCAGACATAGAGATTGGACTTGAGGACACGGGGAGGGGGAAGGGTAAGCTGGGATGAAGTGAGAGAGTAGCCTTGACATATATGCACTACCAAATGTAAAACAGATAGCTAGTGGGAAGCAGCTGCATTGCACAGGGATATCAACTCAGTGCTTTGTGACCACCTAGAGGGGTGGGATAGGGAGGGTGGGAGGGAGATGCAAGAGGGAGGGGATATGAGGATATATGTATACATATAACTGATTCACTTTGTTGTACAGCAGAAACTAACACAACATTGTAAAGAAAATATACTCCAATAAAGGTGTTAAAAAAAATGGCTTCACAAACTTTCAATAAATAAACTTTCAATAAATACACTTAAGGTGATTTTATTTTTTTACTCCAGGAATTATTTTGAAATTATAACTTTTGAAATTCCTGGAATTGTTTATTAGTTTAGACAAAGGTCATTAAGCACATGAAAAGATGCTTGACAGCATTAGTGATCACGGAAATTGTAATGGACAATTTGTTCAATATGTTGAAGCCCTAACCCCAATGTAACTGTTTTTGGAGATAAGGCCTTTAGGGAGGTAATTAAGGTTAAATGAGTTCATAAGGGTGGGGTCCTAATTCTATAGGACTGGTGTTCTTATAAGAAAAGGAAGAGACATCAGAGCTCTCTCTCTCTCCATGCATGCACAGAGGAAAGGCCATGTGAGGACACAGTGAGAAGGTCATCTGCAAGCCAGGAAGAGAGACCTCACAAAAAAAATCAACCCTATTGCCACCTTGAGCTTGTACTTCCAGTCTCCAGAACAGTGAGAAATAAATTTCTTTTGTTTAAGCTATGGTATTTTGTCATGCCAGCCCAGCTAATACATAATTGCAAATCAAAACCTTAATAACATGCCACTTCACATCCATTGGGATGGCTAGAACAAAAATAAGTGTTGGTGGAGATGTGGAGAAATTAGAACCCTCACATGCTATCATCAGGAATGTAAAATGGTGCAGCCACTTTAGAAAAGTCTGGTAGTTCTTCAGAGTTACCATATAACCCAGCAATTCTACTCCTAGGTATAAACTCAAGAGAAATAAAAACATATGCCCATGAAAACACTTGTTAATAAATGTTTATATCAGCATTACTCAATAATAGCAAAAAGGCAGGATCCCAAATGTCCACTGACTGATGAATGGACAAACAGATGTGGTATATCCTGACAATGTTATATTATGTTATATTATTTTGCCATAAAAAGGATGAAGTACTGATACAAGCTACAACATGAACCTTGTAATGCTAAATGAAAGAAACCAATCACAAAAGACCATATAATGTGTGATTCCATTTATATGAAATGTCCAGAATAAACAAATCTATAGACAGAAAGTAGATTAGTGGTTGCTAGGGCTGAAGGGGACAGGGAGAGAGGGAGGTCATAGCTGGAGGGTACAGGGTTTCCTTTTGAGGTGAAGAAAACTGACTGCGGTGATGGGGTTTTTTTTCTTTTCTTCTTTTTTTTTTTTTTTTTGCAGTACACAGGCCTCTCACTGTTGTGGCCTCTCCCGTTGTAGAGCACAGGCTCCGGACGCGCAGGCTCAGCGGCCATGGCTCAAGGGCCTAGCCACTCCGCAGCATGTGGGATTTTCCCGGACCGGCGCACAAACCTGTGTCCCCTGCATCGGCAGGCAGACTCTCAAACACTGAGCCACCAGGGAAGCCCTGTGGTGATGTTTATACATATCTGTGAGTCTATTAAGAGCCAGTGAATTGTACACTTTAAATGGGTGGATTGTGTGATATATACAATTGTATATTGAACTGTATCTTAGTAAAGCTGTTTAAAAGAAAAGAAAATAAACTTTCAAAAGTGGTCCCTTCTAAAGTCTAACTACCCCAGGTACTTCCTTGTGTCAACGCTCACTCACCTGGGTACTTCTGGTTTAGGAATTCTTCCTCTGAGGGCCAGGGCTCTTCACCGTGCTCCAACTTGAAGATCACCTGGGGTTTGATAATGCAGTACCCTGCAAATGTAACAACTAAAGCTATATATAGACCAGAACCATGAGCATTTCTGAAGGTGAAGCAAAATGAATGTGCTCATTTGAAGTCTTCAAAGGGAAAGTAATGACACATTGTTTCTGTTTCTGTAAAGGTCTCAGTTACCTTAAACTTCTTAATCAAAGCCTGAACAACAATCTCTATAAATGGTTCATGTGTTTTGATAATTAAAAAAAAAAGAAAATACTCCAGAGGGAGTCACATGGTAAGGTCTGCTCACCCAATGAGACGAGGTGACTGTAGTTCTCCAGCATCACATCTTTGTACAGGGTCCTCAGAGCAGGGCCTACATACTGCCATTCATCCTGGGTGAACTCCACAGTCACATCTTCGAATGACACTGATCCCTGTAACAACAAATTTTATTCAAAAGTTCAAAATTAGTTGAAAATTATTATTTCTCCTGTTTACTTTTAAGGCTTTAAACCAAATCATTATAAAGAATGCTTATTTTTGACCTAGTATGTCTCTAAGTTTGGAGTTACCCAATTAGTTAAAAAGATTTTAGCAATTCATTTTTAACTTAATTCATTTATATATATTTAGGAATTACAGATTTTTTTAAGATTAAAAAAACTCAATATAAAGAGACTTCTTACAACTCTTCTTCTATATCCCAAGGGATTATACTGGGTATTCTAGATAATTCTAGAATGTCCATCTCTCTTTGGACATCATCACCGTAAATAATGGGAGACATGTTAGAGATATACATAAGTTGTAGAGATATTAAACATGATGGAATTTATGTATAAATAAATGTATAGAACTCATGAAGAGTGAAAAACAACATAACAAGGATGGGTGTGAAAGAACACTATCAACACTGAAGTAACAGATATAGGAATAGGGATATAATCAGACAGCAGAAACAGCAACCAATCTGATAACTACTTTCTTGTGTAGCTACCCATCTAGCAGTATGAGCAGCTTCCTTAATGCTGGTTCCAAACACTGATATTTGGGAAATAAAGGGAAAGAAATGTGTTAGAAGTTTTAGTGAGATAGATCTGTTCATGTTGCTACTAAAGGGTCTGTGAAACATAAAGCTGGAACAGTCCCTTAAGCGAGTATACACATAGTTTTAGAACACAGAAGGGAGGTCAAGGATGAAGACAAGCTTTAAGGAACTACTAGCAATTTAGGTGGTAACTGAAGTTATCCGAGGCAATCAGACAACAACTTGAGCACATACAGACTGAGGAAAGAAAAGTATCAAAAAACAGTGTTTGAAAAACCATGAATATTAAACAGGCTGGCAGAAAAAGTAGAGGTCACAAAGCCAGAGGAGAAGTTTTCTGGAAAGTAATTATGAGAGAACAGTCTTAGAAACTGAGAAAAGGGAAAGTTTCCACAGCAAAAGACTTCAAAGAGGCTGGCAGGAGGGAGAAATAGTAAGTAGCTAATTCGATGGGTATGAAGTTTCAGTTATACAAAATCATTAAGTTCTAGAGATCTGCTGTACAACGTTGTGCCTATAGTTAACAATACTGTATTGTACACGTAAAGTGTATTAAAAGGGTTGATCTCGGGCTTCCCTGGAGGTGCAGTGGTTGAGAGTCCGCCTGCTGATGCAGGGGACACGGGTTTGTGCCCCGGTCCGGGAGGATCCCACATACTGTGGGGCGGCTGGGCCTGTGGGCCATGGCTGCTGAGCCTGCGTGTCCGGAGCCTGTGCTCCACAACAGGAGAGGCCGTGGCAGTGAGAGGCCCACATATCGCAAAAAAAAGTGTCGATCTCATGTTAAGTGTTCTTATCACAATTAAAAATAGGAAGAGGGCTTCCCTGGTGGCGCAGTGGTTGAGAGTCTGCCTGCCGATGCAGGGGACACGGGTTTGTGCCCCGGTCCGGGAGGATCCCACATGCCGCAGAGCGGCTAGGCCCGTAAGCCATAGCCGCTGAGCCTGCACGTCCCAAGCCTGTGCTCCACAGCGGGAGAGGCCACAGCAGTGAGGGGCCCGCGTACCGCAAAAAAAAAAAAAAAAAAAAAAAGGAAGAAACAGAACTAGATTAAGAGGTAAAAGGACAGAAATAGCCTTTCCCCAGTGTTATTTATGCAATTATTTGTTCATTCATGTCTTCAGTGATACTGAGTAGATACCTCCTGTGTGAAGCTCAATGTTAGCAGTTGGTAACTATCAGTAAAATAAATGAATAAAAGAACAGAAACACTTCTCATAAATTTTTTTTAATCTAAAAGAAAAATAAAGACAAGTTAACTGTATTTCCCAAAATGAAAAAAATTAATGAGAAAAGTGTCACTGTCTTCATTTTTGCCAATCTCCTTAATATCTGGCTTAATAAAACTCAGCTGAATTTAAAAAAATAAGCTAACAAGTGACAAAAGTGAAAATGATGAAGTGGGATCCAAGAAAATTTTCTCCTCCATAAAAGCAATGAAAAACATGGCAAAAATTGTAGAAGTTAATAAAGGCAATCTACGGATCATTTATACAAGGGGAAAAAAAGGCTGAAGCACACTAAGAAAGTGATATTGTGTCCTTCTAACTTACCCTGTTTCCATTCCTCTCTCGCCATCTCTGAAGTAGTTTAAGAACCAACAGTCTGCAATCACAGTTAAAATTAGCAGCCTGGCAACCACAGGAGCAGCAGAACTGGGTTGGAGTTCTGTCAAAGCCTCACTCCAAGAAAACTCATTACTTGCTTCTGTTTGGAGGTTCCCTGAAAGACCTCACTTGCAAGTATGTCTTTATTTGAGCTAACTCAGAGCTCACATAGTATGAAAAGTCTTATCTCAGAGGCATTTGTCAAAAACATTTAAAGGCATTTGTTTAACTTAGTGGCTACCTGAGGCAGTGTTTAACAGTTGGGGCAACCAATGGCCTAATCAAAAAGCTTAAAAGGAAAAGCTGAGGAATGAGATGTCTATAAAGGTTCTGAAAAACTCCCATATATTCCTGAGAATCTAAAAGGGCACATACATGCACAGAACTGTGCATATGCCCAGGGCTATGAGCATGCTCCAGAAAGATGTGAGAAGGCCCTAAGCTCTCACCTCTAGGTAATCTTGAGGTTTGGTGTAAGAAGGAAGTGAAGGCTGATACAGAGTTGTAAACTGCCTGTCTGACTGTTGAAAGAATGCCCCGACATGCACAGAGCCCCTTAGCAAAAACTGGGAGACCTCCTGGTTCCAGGCATTTAAGGAATTTCTATAGAGACTTCAACAGCCACAGATGACAAGAAATACAGGCTGTACATAATTAGCTCACAAAAGTCACTAAGCAAATACATTTCAACAATGACCACAATGGAGGGGAGAAACTCAGATTCCTGAGGTTGCTATTTTATTTAAAATGTCCAATTATCAATACAATAAGAAAGTAAGACACATATGCAGGAAAAAGTGTAATCAATAGAAACTGCTCCTGAGGAAGATGTTAGACTTACTAGGCAATGACTTTAAATTAGCTATTTTAAATATGGCCAAAGACCTAGTAGATGAAATAATGTCTAAGGACCAAAGGAAAAGTATGTGAACTATATTTCACTACTTAAAGAATATCAGTAAAGAAACAGAAATGATAAATAAAAAAGACTAAACAGAAGCTGAAGAGTTGAAAAGTATAAAAACTGAAACAAAACTTTCACTAGAAGGGTTCAACAGAAGATCTGAGCAGGTGAAAGTAAGTATGAACAAACTGGACAATATGCCTATTGAAATTCTACAATATGAGAAACAAAGATAAAATAATGACAAAAAATAAACTATGGGGTAGCATCAAGTTTACAAACATATGCATAATGAGAGTCCCAGACAGAGAGGAGAGAAAAAGTCTGAAAGAACACTTGAAAAAAATATTGACCAAGAAGTCTCCAAATCTGATGAAAAACAATAATCTACATATCCAAGACACTCAACAAACTCCAAGTAGTATAAACCTCGAGTAAGAGATCAACACCTGGACACAGGATAACCAAACTGTCAAAAAGACAAGAACTCAATATTGAAAAGCATTAAGAAAGAAGTGACTCATCATGTACAAGAGTAGTAAAAGCTGATTACTAATCAGAATCCATGGATGACAGAAGGCAGTGGTATGACATATTCAAAGTGCTGAAAGAAAAAGGCTGTCAACCAAGAATTCCACACCCAGCAAAAATGGAAAAATTAAAACTTTCCTAGATAAGAAAAACCAGAATTTGTCACAGGCAAAACTGCCCTATAAGAAATAATACAGGAAGTCGTTGAGCAAATCTGTAGAGACAGAAAGTAAGTTAGTGGTTGCTTGTGGCCTGGGGGTAAGGGGTGTAATGGGATTACAGGAGGGGGATAGTTGTATGTAGTGCATATACACTACAGTGTATACAGTTGCTTTTTAAGGTAATGGAAATGTCCTAAAACTGATTGTGATGATGTGTGCACACATCTGTGAGCATACTAAAAAAATGAGTTTTTTTATACTTTAAATAAGGGTGAATTGTATGGTATATGATTTGAATCTCAATTAAGCTGTTTTTTTAAAAAAATGAGAGAGGATGAAATCATTCTGAGACAAAAGAGAAGATTAAAGGGCCAAGCATGGAGATGGGATAAGCCATGTAAAAGGATATGGAAAACAAGATGACTCCATGAAGACATTAGCAGGGGAAGGAAAGAGCCAGTGGAGGGTGTCAGACACTAACAGAGAAACTTTCCAGAATGATAATGTGAGAAGTAGAGGCAAGCACTACAGAGAAGTCCAAGGGAAATGATTAGACAAAACTCAATGGATTTGATTATAATCAAGTCTCTGGTCACTGGAGATCACAGGCAAGTGGTGAGAGGAACCAAGGCATCATGCAGAGAATTGAAGTGTGAATGGGAAGCGCTGAAACATTTGAAAGAGAACAGAATTTTAAACTGTCTGCTGAAAAATCTGAATATCATGGGTACTTGAGATATTTATGGAGAGTAAATTTAAGAATATTCAGTTGATTCATCAGAAAAATGTCTAATTCAACCCATGTCGGAGTTTCTGAAAAACAGTACTAACCAAGTTCTCATTTAGCTTTATGCCTTCTACTTTTATTGAAGAACATGTGGAGGCAACATTCTAGCAATCCTAGGGTTATCACCAGGAAGCTGTTAACTAAATCACCTATTTGAAGAATAACAAAGATATGTTTTTATCTTCGACTGTCTTTACTTTCTATGAGGAATCAGTTGGCTTTATCTTCCCACCAATGTGAACCTTTAAAGAAGTGTTGTCCGTCTGACACTCTGACATGGCTACCAAAAACCTCAGAAATAAATTTGGAGCTCCAATTTGATAAATTTGTAATATCAGAGGATCTGCTTATATCCACATACCACCTTTCCTCTTTGCTTTGTTATGCATCTGTACAGTTGACCCTTGAACAACTCGGTGGTTAGGGGCACCTGCACTCTGCAGAGTTGAAAATCTGCATATAACTTATAGTCAGTCCTCTGTATACACGGTTTCTCCTTATCTGCGGTTCCACCTCCCTGGATTCAACCAACTACAGATCATGTAGTACTATAGTTTATCGTTAAAAACAAAAAGAAACAATCCACATATAACTGGATCTGGGCAGTTCAAATCTGTGTTGTTCAAGGGTCAACTGTATTTCTACATGTTCCCTGAATACATCTGATTCATTTCTATTTCTACTTTTCCATGTTAATGTATAGACACTTAAACCCTTATAAAATCCATTGCAAAACAAACAGGTTATTAAAACTGAACTCACCTGAGCTGTGTTCATTTTCTACTGCTTCTGGAAAAATGTAAAGAACTGTGAAGGTTCAGCTGGGGAAGAGGAAAAAGAAACGGGGTCATGAAAAACCTACTCTGCCTTACAACTCCTATATTCATCTGCCTAACAATCTCATAACACCAGCTGGAGAAAAGGCTTCCCCATGGGAGAATGTTCCTTTCAACATTCTTGAGAAGGGACATGAAAGACCATACAAAGGTAGCACCACCTGAACATGTGCATCTCTGATATGATTATGTTGGTCTTAACCTTGCATTTTCACTGAGTAAGGTAAACTGCTTTTTATCAATGAATTAACAATTTATATTCCCTTCTAATAATAAACAACAATAAAAACAACAACAACAAAAGTAAAACAACAGAGGATTGGTTAAACAAATTCAGGTACACCAGGGGTGACATCCTCTACCTTCATTAAAAATAATGTTGTCAGGCTTCCCTGGTGGCACAGTGGTTGAGAGTCCGCCTGCCGATGCAGGGGACACAGGTTCGTGCCCCGGTCCGGGAGGGTCCCACATGCTGCGGAGCGGCTGGGCCCATGAGCCATGGCCGCTGAGCCTGCACGTCCGGAGCCTGTGCTCCACAACGGGAGAAGTCACAGCAGTAAGAGGCCCACGTACCGCAAAAAAAAATAATAATAATAATGATAATAATGTTGTCAAAAAACTACTCAGGCTGGATTGTTAATCAAGTTCTTGTTGAGTTTACAACTTGAGTTAGAGCTGAAATAAAGATGGAATGCTCTATGCAAGAAATATGTTTTTTAATCCTTTGTTCTAAAATAGTTGCTATTTCTAAAAAAAAAGATATTTTGATAAGATGCTTAGAGTACTTACCTGTGTAAGTAAATATCATTGTGCTTGGTTCTGCCCTGGTGACTCTACAAAAAACATTCATTTCAGTATTTTGGGGCTTCCAAAAGTGTCCAATATAGAAAACCCTTCTTCTACTACCATTTTATTATTCTCTATGTTCAAATACATAGAAAAAATTCTCTATGTTAACGTCCATCACCAAATGTGGCATCTAATGCTCATGGTGTGAGAGCAGCTCAGAATCTGAAAAGAGGGGAAAATGAAGGAAATGGGGTGCTGTTCAGGATTTCATCAACTCTGGCTGCTTATACCTTCCCTGGACATCATGTCCTTACCAGCCATCCAGTAAAGTACCTTTTCCTGTGTAGCTTGACAGTCACCCATACCTCTCAATCCCAGGTTACCACCTTCTGCAAGTTGGTCCACAAGTGTCCACTGTCACAGTCTGTGATGGCTTCTAGATGCAACAACATCATCAAGTCTGACTGACCAAATCTGACTCATGCTATACAGGGATCAAGAACTGCTTCTGGTGGAGCAACTCAGAACCCTCTCCTTTCTAGAACTTTTTGCCTCTGCTCTGAAGCTCTGTCAGAAGAGCTGTTCTGCCAAGTGGCATTTGTTCTTTCCTGCTTTAAAAGAGCTACTTTGCCCCAGAGGGGCCAGAGAAACAAATTCACTTTATTTGAAACCTTCACCTAACACTCAAAATCTCTTTGGGCATTCACTAGAAATGTACTATCTAGTATGGAGCCATTAGCTGCGTTCAACTACTACACCCGAAGTGTGGCTAGTGACACAAGTCTAAATAATATTTTGGATGTACTTAATTAAATACACCAGTAAAATTAACTTCACCTTTTTAATTTTTACTGCTCATACTGAAAAAAATTTAATTACATTTGGTTTGCATTATCTTTCTACTGGCCAGCACTGCGTTACATTATCAGACTATTCTTTTGAGAATGGAAACAGCCTGGACAGTTCAGTAAGGTTCAAGGGCCTCACTCTGAGAATCCACAAATCCCAGTATATATTTCCCACATGGTGACATTCTGTCTGCATTCACTTCACAATCATGTCCCTGGGAATTTGAGGACAGGCTGCCAGGAGCTGCTCCGCAGGTTGCAATTCTGGGTCTGAGGCAGGGAGGATATCAGAAAGAGCAAGAGATAGGGAGTAAAATCTATTTGTATTTGCATCCTAACTCTCACCTACCAGCTTGTATCCTGGGCTATATCACTCCGCACACACTAAATTCCTTTCATTTTTAAAAAATGGCGTGTTTATAAAAACAAGTAGACTTGTTGTGAGGGTTAAACGAAATACCAAACAAAGGGAACAAAGTGTCTTATGATAGCAGCTTACACAGTGATTATTACAATCACTTGACAAAATGTTTTGTAGATGACACCTTATTTAATTCTCAGAATAACTGCACAAGCTACTATTAGTAGCCTCCTGTTCATCGTGAATGTTATAAAGTTGCATTCTCCGCCCGCACCTGGCCGGTACCAAACACCTCCTCTAGACAAGGACTCAGCCTCACCTGCACTCCTGGAGCAGGCAGGGCCGGACCTGCCCGGGCTAGCGGGCTGGGGGAGGGGCGGGCCCGCCTAGAGGTTCCCGGGACTTCCCGCTCCCGTCCCCCGCACACAAGCCTACCGGACCCAGCAGGACCCCAAGTCGCGCGGAACCGGACCCCGTGCTCTCACCTCCAGTGGGCAGCCTTGGCTTCAGCACCGACCCAAAGACGGGAAGATGTTGCTCCTTTTAGGCCGGAGAGGTCGTTCGGCAGCAGGCGTGTCGGGACGTGCACATGCGCAGAGTGAGCTCTGAAAACCCATTCCCCGAGGCCTGAGATGTGGGCCCATAACATTCAAGACTACATTTCCCATAAGTCTTTGAGAGCGTAGGAAGTAATTTTTGAAGCATTTCCGCTTGGTTAGTAAACTGAAAGTCTTAACGTCTGGAGCTGATTCGTGGCGACTTTGCCTGAATTCGCAGTGGTATGGGTTAGACTTTAACTTTATGACATAACAACATATTGCAGTGTGGTGTTCCATCGGATCTTGGTTGGAAAAAAATAACGGTGCAATAGACAACAATTTGGGAAATATAAATATGGACTAGGTATAAGAAATATTAAGGAAAATTAACATTACTTTGGTTAGTGTGATAATATTTGGACGATGTAGGAAATTGCTCTCATTTTTTAAAGATACATACTGAAATATTTACAATTATGAAATCATGTATTTGTAATTTACTTTTGAAAAATTCATCAAAACAGTTTGAGGAAACAAATATGGCAAAAGGTTAAGAATCGTTAAATCTGTGTACATGATGCTCATTTTACTATTTCTATTATTCTGAATGTTTGAATTTCTTTTTAACATACCGTAAAAGACATGTGGCTAGGGCTGGGAACCTTGGGGAGGAGGGTTAGGGAGAATTTACTGCCCCTCCAGAAGTGTACCTTTTAAAATCAAGCTGCCAGGAGCACTGAAGTTACACACAACTATCTGTTATGAATACGACTGTGAAATAGAACAAATATTAGAAAATGGAGCCAGTATTAACATAAAAGAGTAAATTCTGTGATCAGCAGCAGGGAGGAGGAGGGAGTAAGCTAGTTGTTCAAAATTATACAAGTAATACTTGAAAGTATGTACAACCCAAAATGAGGAAATCATTATCAATTAATAATTGTGATCAATTACTAATCTGGCTTGTATAGTGGAAATTATGTTCAGCTTTATAAAACTGCCACTCTGTCTTCCAAAAGTGGGTGTATCATTTTGCATTCTCACCAGCAATGAATGAAACTTCTCTTGCTCCATATCCTCACCAGCAGTAGGTGTTGTCAGTGTTTTGGCTGTTGTACATTCTAATAGGAGTGTAGTGGTATATCATAATTTGCAATTCTGTAATAACATCTGATGCTAGGATTCTTTTTATATGCCTATTTGCCATATAAAAGTGGATCTTCCTTTGTGAAGATATTACATTTGAATAGTTATTTGTATATTTTACATAAAATTTCTTTAGTAGATCTGTCTTTTGCAAATATTTTCTCTCAGTCTGTGACTTGTCTTTCCATTCTCTCACAGAGCAGAAGTTTTTAACTTTGATGAATTCTAACGATTCATTCATGGTTTGTGCTTTTGATGTTATCCAAAATTTCATTGCCAAGCTCAGGGTTACCTAAACATTTTATTCTATGTTATCTTCTAAAAGTTTTATAGTTTTGCATTTTAGTTTTAAATTTATCATCCATTTTGAGTTAATATTTGTGAAAAGTATAAGGTCTGTGTCTACATTTATTTATTTTTGCACATGAATGTCTAATTGTTCTAGCACATTTGTTGAAAAGACTGTCTTTTCTTCATTGAATTGTCTTTGCTTCTTTGTCAAAGATTGGTTGATAATATTTGCGTGAATATATTTCTGGGCTCTCTATTCAGCTTTAATAATCTTTCTGTTGATTCTTTCTCCTGTATCACACTGGTTTGACCCTGTAGCTTTATAATAATTTTTGAAGTCAGGTATTGTCAGTTCTATGACTTTGTTCTTAAATATTCAGTTGGCTATTCTGGGTCTTTTCCATTTTGATGTAAACTTTAGAATCAATTTTTTGGTGTCTACAACATAAGTTGCTGTGATTCTGGCTGAAATTGAGTTGAAATTATTGATCAAGTTAGTTGGAACTGACTTCTTAACAATATTGAAACTTACAAGGGGACCTTCAAGGTGTCAGAGGAGTAAGACATTTAGATCACCTTCCTCCCCATGAATACATCAAAAATACATCTAGATTTGGAACAACTTCTACAGAACACCTACTGCATGCTGGCAGACGACCTCAGACTTCCCAAAAGGCAGGAAAATCCCCACGTACCTAGGTAGGGCAAAAGAAAAAAGAAAAAACAGAGACAAAAGAATAGAGACAGGACCTGCCCCTCTGGGAGGGAACTGTGAAGGAGGAAAAGTTTCCACACACTAGGAAGCCCCTTCACTGGCAGGGACGGGGATGGGGGGCAGGGGGAAAGCTTCAGAGCCATGGAGGAGAGCGCAGCAATAGGGGTGCAGAGGGCAAAGCAGAGATATTCCTGCACAGAGGATCAGTGCCAACCAGCATTCACCAGCCTGAGAGGCTTGTCTGCTCACCCACCGGGGGCGAGGGGGTGGCTGAGAGCTGAGGCTTGGGCTTTGGAGGTCAAACCCGAGGGAGAGGACTGGGGTTGGCTGCATGAACAGAACCTGAAGCGGGCTAGTGCACCACAGCTAGGCAGGAGGGAGTACGGGAAAAAGTCTAGACCTGCCTAAGGGGCAAGAGACCATTGTTTCAGGGTGCATGAGGAAAAGGGATTCCTTCCCTGTGTGCCCACAGAAGACAGAGCACTGCCTAAACGAGCTCCAGGGATGCGCACAAGCTGTGGCTATCAGCTTGGACCCCAGACACTGGCATGAAATGCTAACACCGCTGCTGCAGCCACCAAGAATCCTGTGTGCAAGCACAGGTCACTATCCACACCACCCTGGCTGGCTGTGCAGCACACCACTGCCAGGGCCCCATGATCCAGGGACAAGTACCCCAGGAGAACACACGGTGTGCCTCAGACTGTTGCAATGTCATGTTGGCCTCTGCCGCTGCAGGCTCACCCCACATTCTAATTATAATTACCGTACCCCTCCCCCCCCCAGCATGAGTGACCCAGAGCCCCCTAATCAGCCTCTGCTTTAACCCCATCCTGTCTGGGCGGGAACAAATGCCTGAGGGCAACCTACATGCAGAGGTGGGACCAAAACCAAAGCTAAGCCCCAGGAGCTCTGCAAACAAGAGAAAAGGAAATTCCTCCATGCAGCCTCAGGAACAGCAGATTAAATCACCACAATCAACTTGATGTACCCTGCATCTATGGAATACCTGAATAGACAATGAATCATCCCAAAACTTAGGCAGTGGACTTTGGGAGCAACTGTAGACTTGGGGTTTGCTTTCTGTGACTGATTTGCTTCTGATTTTTAGGTTTCTCTTAGTATAGATTTTAGCACTTGTTATCTTTGGTGGATTTGTTTATTAGTTTGGTTGCTCTCTTCTTTCTCTTTTTCTTTCCTTTTTAAATTATTTTTTTATTTTAATAATTAAAAAATATATTATTATTATTACTTTTTTTCTCCCTTTTTTTCTGAGCTGTGTGGCTGACAGGGTCTTGGTGCTCTGGCCTGATACTCTGAAGTGAGAGAGCTGAGTTCAGGACGTTAGACTACCAGAGACCTCCCAGCCCCACGTAATATCAATCAGCAAGAGCTCTCCCAGAGATCTCCATCTCAGTACTAAGACCCAGCTCCACCCAATGACCAGCAAGCCCCAGTGCTGGACGCCCCATGCCAAACAACTAGAAAGACAGGAACACAATTCCATCCATTAGCAGAGAGGCTTCCTAAAATCGTACTAAGTTCACAGACACCCCAAAACACACCATCAGACGCGGCCCTGTGCATAAGAAAGAAAACATCCAGCCCCACTCACCAGAACACAGGCACCACTCCCCTCCACCAGGAAGCCTACGCAAGCAACTGAACTAACCTTATCCACTGGGGGCAGACACGAAAAACAACGGGAAATGTGAACTTGCAGCCTGCAAAAAGGAACTCCCAAACACAGTAAGTTAAACAAAATGAGACGACAGAGAAATATGCAGCAGTTGAAGGAGCAAGTTAAAAACCCACCAGACCAAACAAATGAAGAGGAAATAGGCAGTTTACCTGAGAAAGAATTCAGAATGATTCGAGTAAATATGATCCAAAATCTTGGAAATAGAATGGAGAAAATACAAGAAACATTTAACAAGGACCCAGGAAAACTAAAGAGCAAACAATGATGAAAACACAAGAGCAAACAATGATGAAAACACATGGATGAAAACAATGATGAAAACACAATAAATGAACTTAAAAAGTCTCTAGAGAGAATCAATAGCAGAATAACTGAAGCAGAAGAACAGATAAGTGACCTGGAAGATAAAATAGTGGAAATAAGTGCCGCAGAGCAGAATAAAGAAAAAAGAATGAAAAGAATTGAGGACAGTCTCAGAGACCTCTGGGACAACATTAAACACACCAACAGTCACATTATAGGGGTCCCAGAAGAAGAAGAGGAAAAGAAAGAAACTGAGAAAATATTTGAAGAGATTATAGTTGAAAACTTCCTTAATATAGGAAAGGAAATAGTCAATCAAGTCCAGGAAGTGCAGAGAGTCCCATACAGGATAAATTCAAGGAGAAACATGCCAAGACACATATTCATCAAACTATCAAAAATTAAATACAAAGAAAGCATATTAAAAGCAGCAAGGGAAAAACAACAAATAGCATACAAGGGAATCCCCATAAGGTTAAGAGCTGATCTTTCAGCAGAAACTCTGCAAGTCAGAGGGAGTGGCAGGACATATTTAAAGCGATGAAAGGGAAAAACCTACAACCAAGATTACCCAGTAAGGATCACATTCAGATTCGATGGAGAAATTAAAACCTTTACAGACAAGCAAAAGCTAAGAGAAATCAGCACCACTGAACCAGCTTTACAACAAATGCTAAAGGAACTTTTCTAGGCAGGAAACACAAGAGAAGGAAATGACCTACAAAAACAAACCCAAAACAATTAAGAAAATGGTAATAGGAACATACATATCGATAATTACCTTAAATGTAAAAGGATTAAGTGCTCCAACCAAAAGACACAGGCTAACTGAAAAGATACAAAAACAACACCTGTATATATGCTGTCTACAAGAGACCCACTTCAGACCTATGGACACATACAGACTGAAACAGAGGGGATGGAAAAAGATATTCCATGCATATGGAAATCAAAATAAAGCTGGAGTAGCAATTCTCATATCAAACAGAATAGACTGTAAAATAAAGACTATTACAAGAGACAAAGAAGGACAGTACATAATGTTCAAGGGCTCTATCCAAGAAGAAGATATAACAATTGTAAATATTTATGCACCCAACATAAGAGCACCTGAATACATAAGGCAAATGCTAACAGCCATAAATGGGGAAATCGACAGTAACACAATCATAGTAGGCGACTTTAACACCACACATTCACCAATGGACAGATCATCCAAAATGAAAATAAATAAGGAAACACAAGCTTTAAATGACTCATTAATCAAGATGGCCTTAACTGATATTTATAGGACATTCCATCCTAAAACAAAAGAATACACTTTCTTCTCAAGTGGTCATGGAACTTTCTCGTGGATAGGTCATTTCTTGGGCCACAAATCAAGCCTTGGCAAATTTAAGAAAATGGAAATCATATCAACTATCTTTTCTGACCACAAATCTATGAGACTAGATATCAATTATGGGAAAAAAACTGTAAGAAATACAAACACATGGAGACTAAACAATACACTGCTAAATAACCAAGAGATCACTGAAGAAACCAAAGAGGAAATCAAAATATACCTAGAAACAAATGACAATGAAAACATGATGATCCAAAACCTATGGAATACAGCAAAAGCAGTTCTAAGAGGAAAGTTTATAGCAATACAATCCTACCTCAAGAAACAAGAAAGATCTCAAATAAACAACCTAACCTTACACCTAAAGCAATTAGAGAAAGAAGAACAAAAAACCCCAAAGGTAGCAGAAGGAAAAAAATCATAAAGATCAGAACAGAAATAAATGAAAAAGAAATGAAGGAAACCATAGCAAAGATAAATAAAACTACAAGTTTGTACTTTGAGAAGATAAACAAAATTAATAAACCACTAGCCAGACTCATCAAGAAAAAAAGGGAGAAGACTCAGATCAACAGAATTAGAAATGTAAAAGGAGAAGTAACAACTGACACTGCAGAAATACAAAGGATCATGAGAGATTACTACAAGTAATTATATACCAATGAAATGGACAACCTGGAAGAAATGGACAAATTCTTTGAAAAACACAACCTTCTGAGACAGAACCAGGAAGAAATAGAAAATATAAACCGACAAATCACAACGACTGAAATTGAGACTGTGATTTAAAATCTTCCAACGAACAAAAGCCAAGGACCAGATGGCTTCACAGGCAAATTCTATCAAACATTTAGAGAAGAGCTAACACCTATCCTTCTCAAACGCTTCCAAAATATAGCAGAGGGAGGACCACTCCCAAACTCATTCTACATGGCCACCATCACCCTGAAACCAAAACCAGACAAAGATGTCACAAAAAAAGAGAACTACAGGCCAGTATCACTGATGAACATAGATGCAAAAATCCTCAACAAAATACTAGCAAACAGAATCCAACAGCACATTAAAAGGATCATACACCATGATCAAGTGGGGTTTATCCCAGGAATGGAAGGATTCTTCCATATATGCAAATCAATCAGTGTGATACACCATATCAATAAATTGAAGGATAAAACCATATGGTAATCTCAACAAATGGAGAAAAAGCTTTTGACAAAATTCAACAGTGATTCATGATAAAAACTCTCCAGAAAGTGGTCATAGAGGGAACCTACTTCAACATAATAAAGACCATATATGACAGACCCACAGCCAACATCATCCTCAATGGTGAAAAACTGAAAGCATTTCCACTAAGATCAGGAACAAGACAAGGTTGCCCACTCTCATCACTGTTATTCAATATAGTTTTGGAAGTTTTTAGCCACAATAATCAGAGAAGAAAAAGAAGTAAAAGGAATCCATATCAGAAAAGAAGACATAACACTGTCACTGTTTGCAGATGACATGATACTACTATACATAGAGAATCCTAAAGATGCTACCAAAAAACTACCAGAGGTACGCAATGAATTTGGTAAAGTAGCAGGATACAAAATTAATGCACAGAAATCTCTTGCATTCCTATACACTGACGATGGAAAATCTGAAAGTGAAATAAAGGAAACATTCATATTTACCATTGCAACAAAAAGAATAAAATACCTAGGAATAAACCTACCTAAGGAGACAAAAGTCCTGTATGCAGAAAACTATAATATATTGATGGAAGAAATTAGATGATACCAACAGATGGAGAGATATACCATGTTTTTCGATTGGAAGAATCAGCATAGTGAAAATGACTATACTACCCAAAGCAATTTACAGATTCAATGCAATGCTTGTGAAACTACCAATGGCATTTTTCACAGAACTAGAACAAAAAAAATTCACAATTTGTATGGATACACCACAGACCCCAAATAGTCAAAGCAATCTTGAGAAAGAAAAATGGAGCTGAAGGAATCAGTCTCCCTGACTTCAGGCTCTACTGCAAAGCTGCAGTAATTAAGACAGTATGGTACTGGCACAAAAACAGAAATATAGATCAATGGAACAGGATTGAAAGCCCAGAGATAAACCCATGTACATATGGTCAACTTATTATTGATAAAGGAGGTAAGAATATACAATGGAGAAAAGACAGCCTCTTCAATAAGTGGGGCTGGGAAAACTGGACAGCTACATGTAAAATAATGAAATTAGAACACTCCCTAACACCATACACAAAAATAAACTCAAAATGGATTAAATACCTAAATGTAAGGCCAGACACTATCAAACTCATAGAGGAAAACATAGGCAGAACACTCTGACGTCAATCACAGCAAGATCCTTTTTGACCCACCTCCTAGAGAAATGGAAATAAAAACAAAAATAAACAAATGGGACCTAATGAAACTTAAAAACTTTGCACAGCAAAGGAAACCATAAACAAGACGAAGAGACAACCTTCAGAATGGGAGAAAATATTTGAAAGTGAAGGAACTGATAAAGGATTAATCTCCAAAATATACAAGCTGCTCATGCAGCTCAATATCAAAAAAACAAGCAAATCCAAAAATGGGCAGAAGCCCTAAACAGACACTTCTCCAAAGAAGATATACAGATTGCCAACAAACACATGAAAGGATGCTGAACATCACTAATCATCAGAGAAATGCGAATCAAAACTACAGTGAGGTATCATCTCACACCAGTCAGAATGGCCATCATCAAAAAATCTACAAACAATAAATGCTGGAGAGGGTATGGAGAAAAGGGAACCCTCTTGCACTGTTGGTGGGAATCTAAATTGATACAGTCACTCTGGATAACAGTATGGAAGTTCCTTATAAAGCTAAAAATATAACTACCATACAACCCAGCAATCCCACTACTGGGCATATACCCTTAGAAAACCATAATTCAAAAAGAGTCATGTACCCCAATATTCATTGCAGCACTATTTACAATAGCCAGAACATGGAAGCAACCTAAGTGTCCATCAACAGATGAATGGATAAAGAAGGTGTGTCACATATATGCAATGGAATATTACTCAGCCATAAAAAGAAACGAAATTGATTTATTTCTAGTGAGGTGATGTACCTAGAGTCTGTCATACAGAGTGAAGTAAGTCAGAAAGAGAAAAACAATACCGTATGCTAACACATATATATGGAATCAAAAAAAAAAAGGTTCTGACAAAACGAGGGACAGGACAGAAATAAAGATGCAGGCATAAAGAATGGACTTGAGGACAAGGGAAGGGGGAAAGGTAAGCTGGGACGAAATGAGAGAGTAGCAATTACATATATACACTACCAAATGTAAAATAGATAGCCAGTGGGAAGCAGCTGCATCGCACAGGGAGATCAGCTCGGTGCTTTGTGACCACTTATAGTGATGGGATAGGGAAAGTGGGAGGGAGATGCAAGAGGGATGGGATATGGGGATATATGTATACATATAGCTGATTCACTTATTTTTACAGCAGAAACTGACACACCATTGTAAAGCAATTATACTCCAATAAAGATGTTTAAAAATAAAATGAACAAGGTAAAAAATGGCATAAGGACTGGCTATTTGAAGAAATGGTGAAAGACCAAAGTGAATCTTTTGCTACCTTCCTAGACAGTGTTCTGTTTCCTCCTAAGCCTAGAGATTATCTGACAGTCACCATCATTTTGAGAAAATTTCTGTCTAGATTATTGTAAACAAGATTAACAGACAATGAAGGAATGGCTGGTCTGAAGAAAGAAACTTACTTACTATCCATTAGTATCCATGGAACATCTCTCCATTTATTTAGTTCTTCTTAAACTTATTTTATCTGAGTTTTGTAGTTTATATGGAACTTGTACATGTTTTGTTAGATTTATGCTTAAATATTTTATTATTTTGGTGAATGCAAATGGTATTGTGTTTTTTATTACAAATTCCAGTTACTTATTGCTGGTTTGTAGAAAGACAAAGTTTCTAAGTTTGTAGAAAGACAAAGTTTTCTATATCTTTTCTATAATAACCTTAAATCCTGCACCCTTGCTGCAATCACTTTTTAGTTCAGGACATTTTTTGCTCAATTGTTTGACATAGACAATAATGTCATCTATTAACAAAAGTAGTTTGTTTCTTTTTTCCCAATCTCTGTGTCTTTTATTTCATTTTCTTCTGCTGCTCCATTAGTTAGGATTTCCAGTATCATTGTTGAATAGGAGTGATGACAGAGGACATTTCCTCCTTTTTTCTATCTTGGGGGAGCTCATTTATTTTCTCAACATTAAGTATGATGTTAGCTGTCAGTTTTCTGTAGATGTTCTTTATCAAGTTGAATAAGTCCTCTCCATAATTTATTTCCTTTGAGTTTTTATTATGAATGAGTGTTGGATTTTGTCAGGTGTATTTTATGCAAGTGTATTTTATGTATTGATATGATCATATGCTTTTCTTCTTTAGCCTGTTGATATCATTGATTACTTTAATTGATTTTAAATGTTGAGGCAGCCTTGCACACCTTGGATAAATACCTCTTGATTATGGTACATAATTGCTTATGTAATTCAATTTGCTAATAATTTGTTGAGGGGTTATGCATCTATACTCCTGTGTCCTGCACTTTTCCTGTCTTCTAATGTCTTTGAGTGATTTTAGTATTAGGGTAATGCTGGCCTCATAGAATGAGTTAGGAGTGTGTCTTCTGCTATTTTATGGAAAAGATTGTAGAGAATTGGTATCATTTCATGTAAGTGTTTGGTAACATTTACCAGTAAAGCCATCTGGGCCTGGAGCATTTTTTAGAAAGGTTATTATTTATTGATTCAATTTCTTTAATAGATATAGAGCTATTCAAATTATATCTTTCTCTTTGTGTGTATTTTGGTAGATTGTGTCTTTTAAGAAATTGGTCCATTTCATCTAGGTTATTAAATTTGTAGGCATATGATCTATAATCTCCTGCTGTTGTGCAGGGGTCCTAGTGATATGTTGGTGGGAGGAGGGCAAGCCTTCTCTAGTTTTATGATTAGGTCTCAGACTCTTAGCAAGCCAGAGTTATGTATTTCCCGTCCTCTTTGTCGAAGTCTAAAGAGGATTGGAGTTGGGTGTTTCCCTTTCCCAGGTTCGTTAGGCTTTGGTGAAACCCCATTACGTTAGACTCTAGTAAATAGTTTCCTTCGAGGGCAGGTCTTGTTTAAGGAGAAGAGATATGTTTCAAAAATGGTTACTTTTCCTCTCTCTCTGTGGGAAACATTAGAGGATCTTTCTCTGATCTTCATAGTGAGAAACTGGTAGGGTTCTTTCAAGAGAAACTATGGAAAGTCTGGGAGCCTCCCTAACACTAGGGTCCTTCAGAGTTTTAAACTCTAAATCTTGTTCACACTGAGCCTCCAGCAATTCATCAATTACAGTGTAAATATACCAACTTCAGCTCTGGTCTTCTGCTCTTGGTAAGCTATAATTTTCTATAACTGCCTGTTTCTTCAGTTTCCAGGACAATAGTTTGTCTTATGATCTCAATTTTCTGGTATATCTAAGAAGAGTTGTTGGATTTCAGTTTGTTCAGCTTTATTCTTGTTGTGAGGATGGGAGTGATGACTTTCAGGCTTTTTACATATCAGATGGAAACCAGAAGTTTATTTTTGTTTATTGTATTTTGAATTTCATTGTTTTTAAGCTGTATGAACATATCTTTTGAAATTTAGTCAAACTCCATACATGATGCTCTATGCTTACCTTGGGGTGCTGATGTAATTCTCAGGATCTCTTTTTTTGTTTGTTTGTTTGTTTGCAGTACATGGGCCTCTCACTGTTGTGGTCTCTCCCGTTGTGGAGCACAGGCTCTGGACGCGCAGGCTCAGCGGCCATGGCTCACGGGCTTAGCCGCTCTGTGGCATGTGGGATCTTCCCGGACCGGGGCATGAACCCATGTCCCCTGCATCGGCAGGCGGACTCTCAACAACTGTGACACCAGGGAAGCTCTCTCAGGATCTCTTTTGTTAGTTTTCAGTATTTTTTAGAAAGTAGTATGAAGTGTTTTGTCATTTATGTAGTTTACAATTAAAATTCAATCTCTTGATGCTGTAGCCATTTAATTATTTCAAACTAATGATGTAGAATTATTTGACCAAATGAATTAGCTTATGATGACTTTTAAATAGTAGCATAAGGCTTTCCAAATGTGATCAATAAAAATGCTGAGAAGCTGGACTTTGAAAATAGGCATTTGTGATATTAACAATTTTTTTAGCATAATGTGTAAAGTAGTGAAATGCAAGAAGAAAATAATGGTTTGTCTGAAACACATTCTCTGACCATGGAAATTTTAATAAGGGAAATTATTTTAAATATGTACACTAATAGTTACCTCAGGTAGGTTGTTTGCTTTAGGATGTGTACGTTGTGATCCCTTGTGATGTGTTTTTATCCTTTTTACAGAAAAAGCCTACCTGGATGTTCTATTTTCAGTGTAGATAGCATAGCAGTTTTCAGGAGGGAAAAAAATGATTGAATATTTTGTCATTGTTTTATGCTAATGTTAGTGCTTTAGAATTAGAATGATACCGTAGAACTAGCAAATAGAAAAATACTCTTGCAGCAAAATGGCAAAAATTATTTTCAGACATAAGCTAAAATGTGAATTGAAGCAGAATGATTGGCTACTAGTTCTCCTTTAAGTAAAGTTTTAAAAGTTTTAAAAAAGGTAACTGCAACAGAGTAAAGTGCCAAGAAATGGCCCCAACTTGTCTCAGAATCACATTTTATATATTCTTTGTATAGGATCAACTTGCAGTTGGACTCCTTTTTCATACCTTTTCATTTACACTTTATTTTAATGATTTTTGGACACACACACACATACACACACACCCCAAAGATCTGAATCCACACTGTCACAATTTATATTATCAATATACATGTTAAATGTAAAGGAAAGTCAATGAAAAATTCCTGACTCATAAATACAGATATTTCTAATTTAGTGTATACTAGATAACTTTTATTGAAATTATTATTTACTTATTTCAACTTTTATTGAAATTTTAAGTTAAAATACATACTTTTAAAACTTTAGTAAATTAAGTTGAATTCTAAAACTTGTACTTGCCTAGTCAATGGTGGATGATTAGTTATCTACCTCAAATATTATTTCTTTTTGTTCTGGGGTGGATTACTAGTTGTCCCTGTTTTCATAGACTGGGACCTCCTATTCAGGAGGTAAAACTGGGCAGTTATTTATTTATTCACAGTATTTTTAGATCTGAATTTTTTTGCAAGTCCTTGTGCATTTGAATTGTGTAGTTTCTGATTAAAATTATATGACCACGGGGAAATGTTATCTTTTCTATTTTTCCCTTTTTAAAATTGTGATGTTATTGTTTCTATGCATCCCAAATAGTTGTTTTGTTCAAGTACAGACTTAACATTATGCCTTCCCTATACAGTTATAAAAACATAAATACAACATATACATTCATATTTTCTTAGTACATTCGTCAATCTTGGTCTCTCACTTATGGATATTTTTCTAGAAATCTGATAGCTCTTTATAAGATGGGGAATTCTGCCACTAGAACTATCTGAGTTAGATGCCTTCCTTGTCTAGGTAAGATTTGGAAATAAACCCTGAATTTAGAGTCAGTTAAACATGTGTTTCAATGCCTATATACAGTGTGAAGGACTTTTAGACAGATTGATAAAATAATCATAAAACCATCTGTCAAAAGTTAAGTTTTTGTTTTATTAACACCACACTTTTGTGTCTATGTACATAAATATTTCTCAATAGACCCATGTGACCGTTCCACAGCTTGGGAATGAATAGCAGCATATTTATTCTCCATCACTTAAGCTACAATTCTCTGAGGAAAGAGAGCCCAGGATATCTCTTCCCCCAAAAATCTCCTTCTGCCTTAATTGTCCAAGAATGCTCACAGCTTACTCAATCCAAAGGGGCCAATCTAATTTTGAACCTGGAACTATCTGGGAATGACTGTTCCACTGGAGGAAGCTATTGCTTCATTTTGCACAAGGTTTGGGGATCAAGACCTGGCCTAAGGGTTTAATAGTCATTGGTCTAAAGCCAATCATGTTGACCTCCTTTCCTTTAAGAGATATTTTCTTACATGTAAAAATGTGACTTGATTCGGGCAATCAACTATGAGCAACAGGCTCTAGAGAGTTCTCAGAAATCTTTTCCTCACAGACAGTGGTATGGTCTGCAGAGACAGATGGTCCCCCATCCAAATACTGATTTGGATGTAAAGATCAATGATGTCACAGACACACCAAGATTGTATGAAATGTTTATTACTTACATAAATGAGGTCCTTGGGGAGAAAAGAACATGCCTCTCAAGATCTAAAATGGCTTGAGAGAGCAAGGAAAGGAGACCAGCCTGGGTTATTATTGGCGGTTAGAGAGTGGGTTGGGGTGAAAATTTCCAAGCCTCAGTAGGGTACATTTTGCTGCCAGTACTAAAAAGGATCACTCAGGCTTTCTTATCAGCTTACCTAGATGTGGGCACAAAGGGTAGAGGGAGAGGTGAAACTTAAAAGCTGTCATCAAACATTAAAAAATGGTGTCAGACTCTTTATTACAGAAAAATACTCAAAAGGAATAAACTGTCCTTTGCTTCCTTTAGTCATTATTATAGACTGTAGTGTAGTCTCTCATAACCATAAGAAGAGCTCTAAGGTTAAACCAACATGATGAGTAGATATAAGAGTCTTGTTGTCATTAGTTCATTGAATGACCAAATCCTGAGTGACTTACCTCCAGGTTTCTAGTTATTTCAGGAAATATATTTTCATAGAAGTAAAGCTAATTGAGTTGGTGAGTGTTCATAGTAGCATTACACTCCTTAGTTACTCTTATCTTTCTTTTTCCCTTAGTTCTTTCACTTCATAACTTTTCCTAAGTGTGTCTATTGCAACAGAAGGTCAGCTTCCTGAGGACAGGGATCTTGTCTCTGTTTCACTGATGATGTGTATTTAAAAATATTTCCTCAGTAAAGAAAAACTATCTACATCTGCCAGATACTACTAAAAAGCTGGTTCCTGGTGATACACAGGACATAGCTTGCCTTCCTGGAGCTTAGAGTCTATAGGTGGAGATAAGGACCATGTTGGGAGCAGAAGGCAAGGATGGGAATTCTCAAGGTAGTTGGAGAAGGTTTCTCTGAAGAGGTGGCACTTAAACTGAGATTTGAAGGATGACATGGAGGAAACCATGTGAAGAAGAAAACCATGTGATGAATGGAGGAGTAAGCCCTTAGGCAGGAAAAGCAAGAGCCCTGTATGGGAGATTTTTTTTTAAGATTTATTTATTATTTATCTATTTATTTAATTTATTTTTGACTCCGTTGGGTCTTAGTTGTAGCACACGGGATATTCGTTGTGGTGTACGAGCTTCCCTCTATCTGTGGCACACGGGTTCCAGAGCATGTGGGCTCTGTAGTTTGTGGCACGCTGGCTCTAGTCGAGGTGTGCGGGCTCAGTAGCCCTGCAGCATGTGGGATCCTAGTTCCCTGACCAGAGATCGAACCCACGTCCCCTGCACTGTAAGGCAGACTCTCTACCACTGGACCACCAGGGAAGTCCCTGTATAGGAGATTTTGTTACAGTTATAGAAAATAACTGTATATAACTTGAGGCCTTTAACAATTTTCCTTTGATTTGCTCAAAGAGAACAAGTCAGACTATTGAACTAAGTTCCTCTTTTGTATCAGCTAGATTGTTAAGGAAATTTCAGTAATAAAGAATGCAAAGCAATGTGCACTTCTTTCCTTTATAAAGTCACTACTTCTTATTTTTTTAAAAGTTCAATATATGAAAATGTTCATCTCTCCCAGTTTAACTAGACCAAGACAATGATAATCAAAGAAATGGAGAGCAAGAGCAAGAACTAGTGAGAAAAAATACCAAAATCCTATTATGTACCACCAGAAAGGGGGCTATTTAGAAGTCTGGTGGGATATAAGTTGGCCTTAGCTCTTTGGAGAATCATTCTGAGTTATTTAGCATTTATATAATGGAAGAGATATGTACCCTACACCCTGTCTTTCCCAGGACGTAGGAAAAAAATACTGCAGGGATCAGATCTCCAGGATAACTGGGGCATGTGAAGGGGTTTGTCAGGCAGAGACGTGAAAAGGTGCATCACTTAGTTGTTTGGCACTTTCTCTAAATTGCCTGACATGGGTGAAAAGAGGAGAGTCTACTCCCTGCCCTTATCCCAGAGCTCTTCATGCATTTCACTCCTCCCAACACATCCCTTTCTCTGCCTCCCCCTCTAAGTGAGCCTTCTTTTAAAACCCCACCATCATGGAAGGGAACTGTGGGGGGAAGAATGAGAGACCTCTAGACTCCCTCTACCTCCAACCCCTCCTGCAACTGCCCAGAGCCCTGAGATCCCACTGGGAAAGTGGGGAAGACGAGGGTGTTTATATGCATGCGTACGTGCATACGTGTGTGTTGGAGGAATCAGTGTGGATAGAGGGAAATTGGTGAGAATAGGACTATAGAGGGTGAAGGAAAAAAGTGGTACTGGAAAAGGGCAAGGACTACAAACCCAGCAGATCATACCTGGTTCTCTGGGCTCTCCCCACTTACCCCCAGTCCCCAGAACTTGTCCTTAGAAGCAGAAACCAGGTGGAGAGCCCCAGTCCTGGCCCTGTGCCTCTGCGTTTGGATGTTGCTCTCTTGCTTCCGGTCAAGGGACTGTGGCTTCCATGGAAGGTGAGTGTAAAAATGGAGAGTTATTGTTTAATGAGGATAGAGCTTCAGGTGGAGAAGAGCAACCCAGGCCCAGGACATCACCATTCTACTTTCTGATTCTATGAATTTGACGACTCTAGGTACCTTGTATAAGTAAAATCATACAATATTGGTCCTTTTATGATTGGTTATTTCACCTAGCATAGTGTCTTTAAGATTCATCCATGTGGTAGCAGATCTCAGAATTTCATTCTGAATATACTCGATTGTATGTGTATATCATATTTTGTTTAGCCATTTATCAGTTAATGGACACTTGGTTTGCTTCCACATTTTGGCTGTTATGAGTAATGCTGCTGTGAACATGAGTATATAAATATTCGAGTTCTTGCTTTCAATTCTTTTAGGTATATGCCCAGAAGTGGAATTTCTGGATCATGTGGTAATGCTGTTTAATTTTTTTGAAGACCGACTATATTTTTTCCTACAGTAGCTACACCTTTGCAGCAATGTACAAACATTCCAATTTCTCCACATCCTCATCAACACTTGTTATTTTCCAGTGGTTTTTTGTTTTGTTTTGTTTTTGAATAATTACCATACTAATGAGTATGAAGTGTTATCTCATTGTGGTTTTAATTTATATTCCTTAAGACTAATGATATGGAAAATCTTTTCACTTGCTTATTGACCATTTGTATATCATCATTGGAGAAATGGCTATTCAAGTCTTTTGCCCATTTTGAATAAGATTGTTTTCTGTTAATGAGTTTTGAGAATTCCTTATATGTCTGGCTATCAATCCGTTATCAATTACATGATTTGCAACTATATTCTCTGATTCCATGGGTTGCCTTTTTACTGTTGATAATGCTTTATGTACAAAACTTGTTGATTTTTATGAATTCCAATTATTTTTTCTTTTGCTGCCTGTGCATTTGGTATCATATTCAAAAAATCGTTGCCAATGCCAATGTCATGATTTCCCCCTGTTTTGTTCTAAGAGTTGTATAGCTTTTGAGCTTACATTTAAGTCTCTGATTCATTTTGAGTTAATGTTTGTATATAAGATAAGGGACCAATTTCATTTTTATTTTTGTATGTGAATATCCAGTTTTCACAACACCATCCATTGAAAAAACTGTTCTGTCTCTTGGCTTCCTTGTCAAAAATATTTGACCATGTGTGCAAGGGTTTATTTCTGGGATATCCATTTCATTCCATTGGTCTACTTGTCTGACTTAATGACAGAACCACACTATTTTGATTACAATAGCTTTGTAGTAAGTTTAGAAATCAGCAAGTATGAGATCTCCAACTTGTTGTTTTTCGAGATTATTTTGGCTATTCAGGGTTCATATGAATTCTAGGAGATGAACCTAGGAGATTTCATATGAATTTTAGGATTAATTTTTCTATTTCTGCAAAAAAACAGTCATTGTGATCTTGAGGAGACAGCAGTGAGTGGCGGCTTAAAGTGAAATCTTAGTTCCCTGCCCAGGAATTGAACCTGGGTAGCCTGGGTGAAAACCAGGAATCCTAGCCACCAGTCCACCAGGGGCTAGAGGCTAGAAGCAAAGTTGCCCTGATTCTTGCCCCCATTGAAAAATGAATTTCTTAAGGAGGCAAAAACTGTAGAAACAGAAAAAAAAGTTTATTGTTAGAGACACAACACAACATGTGGGAGAACACACAGAGAAACAGTTTGTTTATTTAAAACAGAAGCAAGGCAGAGGTACATACCTGGAGAGAAATGGTGTGGGCGTCCTCCCTAATGAGGAGGAGCACACCAGAAAAGTGATTCAAATCACTTATATGGGGCAGTTCTTCTGGGTCTTTGTTTACCTTTGGCCATTTATCTCATTTCTTTTCCTAGGGCCCTGTCCAACATGCATGCGCATCTTTTTGCCAAGATGGATTCCAGCACAGAGGCCTATGGGGAGGTTGACACCACCTATTATGGGGTGGCACTCCCTCCCTTCTTGACCCCCCAAGGGGGTATTTCTGAACATATGTAGTCGGGGAAGTTTCCTTGACCTCAAGGATGAGAAATATGAGAAATATGTGGTTTCTTTATCTTTTATCCAAGCGGGATTCAGCTCTTCCTTGCTCCTGCCATTATCTTTATCTTGGAGTATCTGTCCACAGGGGACAGATTCCAGCTGCTCAGCCTGGTGGCCCATCTATCTCCTGCCTTAATTGGGAATTTGATAAGGATTGTATTGACTCTGTAGATAGCTTTGAGTAGTATTGTCACCTTAACAATACAGCCATGTCTTGTTTTATTGCACTTTGGCAATCCTGCATTGAGCAAGTCTATTAGCACCATGTTTAAAAAGCATTTGCTCACTTCACGTCTCTGTCACATTTTGGTTATTCTCACAATATTTCAAACTTTTTCATTATTATTGTATTTGTTGTGGTCATCTGTGATCAGTGATCTTTGACGTTACTTCTACCACTTGCTGAAGGCTCAGATGATGGTTAGCATTTTTTAGCAATAAAATTTTTTAAATTAAAGTATGTATATTTTTTAGACATAATGCTATTGCACGTTTACTATACAGTGTAAACATAGTTTTTATGCACTGGGAAACCAAAAAATCCATATGACTCACTTTATTGCAATGTTCACTTTATTATGGTGGTCAGGAACTGAACCTGCAATGTTTCTGAGGTATGCCTGTAATAAGTCTTCAAATCTATGAACATGGGATATCTTTCTATTTGTTTGTGTTTTTTTTAACATCTTTCAGCCAACTTGTAGTTTTCAGTCTACAAGTTTTCACCACCTTGGTTGTTTATTCCTACATATTTTAATTTTATTTTTTTGATGCTACTATAAGTGGAATTACTTTTAAATTTTAATATTTTTTTTGAGGTACGTGGGCCTCTCACTGTTGCGACCTCTCCCATTGTGGAGCACAGGCTCCAGAAGCACAGGCTCAGTGGCAGGCCCAGCCACTCTGCAGCATGTGGGATCTTCCTATACCGGGGCATGAACCCTGCCTGCCCCGGCAGGCAGACTTTCAACCACTGCGCCACCAGGGAAGCCCCTAAATTTAATTTTTTAAATTTCCACTTCAATTGTTCATTGCCAGTGTATTGAAACACAACTGATTTCTGCATGTTAATTTTGTATTCTTCATACTGAATTTGCTGACTTTTTATTAGTTCTAATTAGTTTAATGTGGAATTTTTAGGATTTTCCGCTTATAAGTTCATGTTGCCTGTGAAGAGTGATAACTACTTCCTTTCCAATTTTCATGCTTTTTATTTCTTTTTGTTGCCTAATTACTCTGGCTAGGACTCACAGTACTGGTTAATAGAAGTATTGTCAATTTAATGGAAGTGGCAAGGGTATCCTTGTCATGTTTCTTATCTTAGAGGAAAAGCTTTCAGTCTTTCACCATTGAGTATGATACTGGCTGTGGGTTTTCATATATGGCTTTTGTTTTCTTGATGTAGTTCCCTTCTAGTTCTAGTTTGTTGAGTTTTTATATTATTAAAGGATGTCAAATATTATCAAATCCTTTTTCTATAGCAATTTAGATGATCATGTGATATTTTTTCTTTGTCCTGTTAATGTGGGGTATTACATTGATTTTTATATCTTGAACCATCCTTGCATTATAAAATTAAATCCCATTTGGTCATGGTGCATAATACTTTTAATAAGTTGCTCAATTTGGTTTGATAGTATTTTCTTAAGAATTTGTGCATCAACATGCATATGAAATGTTGGTCTGTACTTTCCTTATATTGTATTTGTCTGACTTTGATATGAGGGCAATGCTGACCTCTCAGAATGAGTTAGGAAATGTTCCATCCTCTTTAATTTTTTAGGAAGAGTTTGAGAAGGGTTAGTGTAACTTTTTCTTTAAATGTTTAGTGAAATTCACTAGTGTAGACATCTGGTCCTGGGCTTTTCTTTGTTTGGAAGTTTTTGACTTGATTATTAATTCAACTTGATTTAATTTGATTTAGTCTGATTACTGATTCAATATTTTTATAATACTTATAGGTCTCTTCAGATTTTCTGTTTCTTCATGATTCCATCTTGGTAGATGTCTGTTTCTAGGAATTTGTCCATTTCATCTAGGTTTTTCAATTTGTTAGCATACAATTGTTCATAGTACTCTCAGAATTCTTTTAATTTCTGTAAATTTAGTATCTTCTGATTTTAGTTATCTGAGTCTTTTTCTCTTAATATAGTTAAAAGTTTGTTGATTTTGTTGAACTTTAAGAAGAACCAACACTAATTTTTACTCATTTTTTCCTATTGTTTTCTATTCTCCATTGTGTTTATCACTGCTCTAATCTTTATTATTTCCTTCCTTCTGCTAGCATTTGCTTTGACTTTTGCTTCTTTTTCTGGTTACTTCAGGTGTGAAGTTTGGTTGTTAATTTGAGACTTTTTTTTATGTAAGGCTTTTCAGCTATAAATTTCTCTCAGTACTGCTTTTGCAGTATTTCATAAGTTTTAGTATGTTGTTTCCATTTTCATATGTCTCAAGATATTTTACAATTTCTCTTGTGATTTCTTTTTTGACCAATTGGTTGTTAAAGAGTGTGTTTAATTCCTACATATTTGAGAATATTCCAATTTTCCTTTTGATGTTGATTTCTTGTTTCTTTCCTTTGTGATCAGAAAAGATACTTTGTATGATTTGTCTTTCAAATTTTATTAAGACTTGTTTTGTGTCCTAACATGGTATATCATGGAAAATGTTCCATGTACACTTGCAAAAATGTGTATTCTGCTGTTGTTGGGTGGTATATTCTGTATATGTTTGTTGTATCCAATTGGTCTATAATGTTGTTCAAATCCTCTGTTTCCTTGTTGATCTTTTGTCTGGTTGTTTAATACAGTGTTTAAGTCTCCTAATATTAGTGTAGAGCTGTCATTTTCCCCATCAATTCTGTCAGTGTTTGCTTCATAATATTTGGTGCATATGTATTTATAATTGTGACATATTCTTGGTGAATTGACTCTTTTACCATTATATAATGTTCTTCTTTGTCTCCTGTAACACTTTTTGACCTAAAGTCTATCTTTTCTGTTGGTATAGCCACATTTGATCTCTTTTGATTAATATTTGCATGGAGATTTTTTCTGTTCTTTCATTTTCAAGTTATATATGTCCTTAGATCTAAAATGAGTAACTAGAAGAGTATATCTTGTTTTCTTTGGATCTTGTTTTCTTTATCTTTTCTACCAGATAAAGAACTAGAGATTATGATTCATTTACATTTAATGTAATTACTGATAAGCAAATCAGTCTGCCGTTTTATTTGTTTTCTGTATCTTTTTTGTTCCTCACTTCCTCCATTAGGTCTTCTTTTGAGCTTAATCAGTCTTATTTAGTGTACTGTTTTGATTCTGTTCTCATTGTCTTTTTCTGTGTATTTTACACTTATATTCTTAGTGGTTATTCTGGCAATTACAGTTACTATCTTAAATTTTAACAATATACTTTGAATTAATACCAACTTAGTTCAATAGTATACAAATTAGTCTCAGTAGTATACAATTGAACTCCTTTACAGCTCAGTCCCTTCCACTTTATGTTTTTATTGTCACAACATACATCTTTATACATTCTGCCCATTGACAGATTTTGTAATTACTGTTTTATGCATTTGTCTTTTAAATCATATACAAAAAAGTTACAAACCAAAATACAACAGTGGCTTTTATATTTACTTATTTAATTATCTTTACCAGTATTCGTTATTTCATCATTTGGCTTTGAGTTAATGTCTAGTGTCCTTTTATTTCAGCCTGAAGGACTCCTTTTAACATTTTTTTAGGACTGTTGTAGAGAAAACAAACTCCCTATTCTTCTGTTTATCCTGGAATATCTTATTTATCCCTCATTTCTGAAGAACAATTTTGTTGGATATAGAATTATTGATTGATGGTTTACTTCTTTGAGCACTTTACGTATGTCTTCACACTGCTCTCTGGCTTCCATGGTTTCTGATGGGAAATTTGTTGTTAATTTTATTGAGGATCCCCTGTACTTGACAAGTTACTTCTCTCTTACTGCTTTCTAGATTCTCTCTTTGGCTATGGCTTTGGCTTTTGACAATTTGAGTATAATGTGTCTTGGTGTGTATCTCTTTGTGTTTATCTTACTTGGGACTTGATTGAGCATCTTGGATGTGTAGTTTCATGTCTTTTACCAAATTTGGAATGTCTCAGCCATTATTCAAATATTCTTTATGCCTCTTTCTTTTCGTCCTCTCTTTCTGGCACTCCCATTATGTATACGTTTATATGTGTGTTCCACAGGTTTCTTAGGTACTACTCACTTTTGATCATTCTTTTTTCTTTCTGGTCCTCAGACTGAAGAATTTAAAATGTCCTGTCTTCAAGTGTGTTTATTCTTGTTTCTACCTCCTCACATTTGTTGTTTGAAAGCCTCTAGTGGCTTGTTCATTTTTTTATTGTACTTTTCATGTCCAGAATTTCTATTTGGTTCCTTTTATAGTTTCTATTTCTGTGTTGTTTTTTTTTAACATCTTTATTGGGGTATAATTGCTTTACAATGGTGTGTTAGTTTCTGCTTTATAACAAAGTGAATCAGTCATACATAAACATATGTTCCCATATGTCTTCCGTCTTGCATCTCCCTCCCTCCCACCCTCCCTACCCCACCCCTCCAGGCTGTCACAAAGCACCGAGCCAATATCCCTGTGCCATGTGGCTGCTTCCCACTAGGTATCTACCTTACTACGTTTGTTAGTGTGTATATGTCCATGACTCTCTCTCGCCCTGTCACAGCTCACCCTTCCCCCTCCCCATAACCTCAAGTCCGTTCTCTAGAAGGTCTGCGTCTTTACTCCTGCCTTACCCCTAGGTTCTTCATGACATTTTTTTTCTTAAATTCCATATATGTGCATACGGTATTTGTCTTTTTCTTTCTGACTTACTTCACTCTGTATAACAAACTCTAGGTCTATCCACCTCATTACAAATAGCTCAATTTCGTTTCTTTTTATGGCTGAGTAATATTCCATTGTATATATGTGCCACATCTTCTTTATCCATTCATCCGATGATGGGCACTTAGGTTGTTTCCATCTCCGGGCTATTGTAAATAGAGCTGCAATTAACATTTTGGTACATGACTCTTTTAGAATTTTGGTTTTCTCAGGGTATATGCCCAGTAGTGGGATTGCTGGGTCATATGGTAGTTCTATTTGTAGTTTTTTAAGGAACCGCCATACTGTTCTCCATAGTGGCTGAACCAATCACATGCCCACCAGCAGTGCAAGAGTGTTCCCTTTTCTCCACACCCTGTCCAGCATTTATTGTTTCTAGATTTTTTGATGATGGCCATTCTGACTGGTGTGAGATGATATCTCATTGTAGTTTTGATTTGCATTTCTCTAATGATTAATGATGTTGAACATTCTTTCATGATTTTGTTGGCAGTCTGTATATCTTCTTTGGAGAAATGTCTATTTAGGTCTTCTGCCCATTTTCGGATTGGGTTGTTTGTTTTTTTGTTATTGAGCTGCATGAGCTGCTTGTAAATTTTGGAGATTAATCCTTTGTCGGTTGCTTCATTTGCAAATATTTTCTCCCATTCTGAGGGTTGTCTTTTGGTCTTGTTTATGGTTTCCTTTGCTGTGCAAAAGCTTTGAAGTTTCATTAGGTCCCATTTGTTTATTTTTGTTTTCATTTCCATTACTCTAGGAGGTGGGTCAGAAAGGATCTTGCTGTGATTTATGTCATAGAGTGTTCTGCCTATGTTTTCCTCTAAGAGTTTGATAGTTTCTGGCCTTACATTTAGGTCTTTAATCCATTTTGAGCTTATTTTTGTGTATGGTGTTAGGGAGTGATCTAATCTCATACTTTTACATGTACCTGTCCAGTTTTCTCAGCACCATTTATTGAAGAGGCTGTCCATTCTCCACTGTACATTCCTGCCACCTTTATCAAAGATAAGGTGTCCATATGTGTGTGGGTTTATCTCTGGGCTTTCTATCCTGTCCCATTGATCTATCTTTCTGTTTTTGTGCCAGTACCATACTGTCTTGATAACTGTAGCTTTGTAGTATAGTCTGAAGTCAGGGAGCCTGATTCCTCTAGTTCCTTTTTTCATTCTCAAGATTGCTTTTGCTTTTCGGGGTCTTTTGTGTATCCATACAAATTGCAAAATTTTTTTTTCTACTTCTGTGAAAAATGCCAGTGGTAGTTTGATAGGGATTGCATTGAATCTATAGATTGCTTTGGGTAGTAGAGTCATTTTCACAATGTTGATTCTTCCAATCAAAGAACATGGTATATCTCTCCATCTATTTGTATCATCTTTAATTTCTTTCATCAGTGTCTTATAATTTTCTGCATACAGGTCTTTTGTCTCCTTAGGTAGGTTTATTCCTAGATATTTTATTCTTTTTGTTGCAATGGTAAATCGGAGTGTTTTCTTGATTTCACTTTCAGATTTTTCATCATTAGTATATAGGAATGCCAGAGATTTCTGTACATTAATTTTGTATACTGCCACTTTACTAAATTCATTGATTAGCTCTAGTAGTTTTCTGGTAGCATCTTTAGGATTCTCTATGTATATGATCATGTCATCTGCAAACAGTGACAGCTTTACTTCTTTTCTGATTTGGATTCCTTTTATTTCCTTTTCTTCTCTAATTACTGTGGCTAAAACTTCCAAAACTATGTTGAATAAGAGTGGTAAGAATGGGCAACCTTGTCTTGTTCCTGATCTTAGTGGAAATGCTTTCAGTTTTTCACCATTGAGGATGATGTTTGCTATGAGCTTGTCATATATGGCCTTTATTATGTGGAGAAAAGTTCCCTCTATGCCTACTTTCTGCAGGGCTTTTATCATAAATGGGTGTTGAATTTTGTCAAAAGCTTTCTCTGCATCTATTGAGATGATCATATGGTTTTTCTCCTTCAATTTGTTAATATGGTTTATCACATTGATAGATTTGCGTATATTGAAGAATCCTTGCATTCCTGGAATAAACCCCACTTGATCATGGTGTATGATCCTTTTAATGTGCTGTTGGATTCTGTTTGCTAGTATTTTGTTGAGGATTTTTGCATCTATGTTCATCAGTGATATTGGCCTGTAGTTTTCTTTCTTTGTGGCATCCTTGTCTGGTTTTGGTGTCAAGATGATGGTGGCCTCGTAGAAGGAGTTTAGGAGTGTTCCTCCCTCTGCTATATTTTGGAAGAATTTGAGAAGGATAGGTGTTATCGCTTCTCTAAATGTTTGAGAGAATTCGCCTGTGAAGCCATCTGGTCCTGGGCTTTTGTTTGTTGGAAGATTTTTAATGACAGTTTCAAATTCAGTGCTTGTGATTGGTCTGTTCATATTTTGTATTTCTTCCTGATTCAGTCTTGGCAGGTTGTGCATTTCTAAGAATTTGTCCATTTCTTCCAGATTGTCCATTTTATTGGCATAGAGTTGCTTGTAGTAATCTCTCATGATCTTTTTTATTTCTGCAGTGTCAGTTGTTACCTCTCCTTTTTCATTTCTAATTCTATTGATTTGAGTCTTCTCCCTTTTTTTCTTGATGAGTCTGGCTAGTGGTTTATCTATTTTGTTTATCTTCTCAAAGAACCAGCTTTTAGTTTTATTGATCTTTGCTATTGTTTCCTTCATTTCTTTTTCACTTATTTCTGATCTGATTTTTATGATTTCTTTCCATCTGCTAGCTTTGGGATATTTTTTTTTCTTCTTTCTCTAATTGCTTGAGGTGCAGGGTTAGGTTGTTTATTCGAGATGTTTCCTGTTCCTTAAGGTAGGCTTGTATTGCTATAACCTTCCCCCTTAGAACTGCTTTTGCTGCATCCCATAGGTTTTGGGTCGTTGTGTCTCCATTGTCATTTGTTTCTAGGTATTTTTTGATTTCCTCTTTGATTTCTTCAGTGATCACTTCATTATTTAGCAGTGTATTGTTTAGCCTCCATGTGCTTGTATTTTTTACAGATCTTTTCCTGTAATTGATATCTAGTCTCATGGCGTTGTGGTCAGAAAAGATACTTGATACAATTTCAATTTTCTTAAATTTACCAAGGCTTGATTTGTGACCCAAGATATGATCTATCCTGGAGAATGTTCCATGAACACTTGAGAAAAATGTGTATTCTGTTGTTTTTGGATGAAGTGTCCTATAAATATCCATTAAGTCCATCTTGTTTAATGTATCATTTAAAGCTTGTGTTTCCTTATTTATTTTCATTTTGGATGATCTGTCCATGGGTGAAAGTGGGGTGTTTAAGTCCCCTACTATGAATGTGTTACTGTTGATTTCCCCTTTTATGGCTGTTAGTATTTGCCTTATGTATTGAGGTGCTCCTATGTTGGGTGCATAAATATTTACAATTGTTATATCTTCTTCTTGGATCGATCCCTTGATCATTATGGAGTGTCCTTCTTTGTCTCTTCTAATAGTACTTATTTTAAAGTCTATTTTGTCTGATATGAGAATTGCTACTCCAGCTTTCTTTTGATTTCCATTTGCATGGAATACCTTTTTCCATCCCCTTACTTTCAGTCTGTATGTGTCTCTAGGTCTGAAGTGGGTCTCTTGTAGACAGCATATATAAGGGTCTTGTTTTTGTATCCATTCAGCTAATCTGTGTCTTTTGGTGGGAGCATTTAGTCCATTTACATTTAAGGTAATTATCGATATGTATGTTCCTATTCCCATTTTCTAAATTGTTTTGGGTTCGTTATTATAGGTCTTTTCCTTCTCTGTGTTTCTTGCCTAGAGCAGATCCTTTAGCATTTGTTGTAAAGCTGGTTTGGTGGTGCTGAACTCTCTCAGCTTTTGCTTGTCTGTAAAGGTTTTAATTTCTCCATCAAATCTGAATGAGATCCTTGCTGGGTAGAGTAGTCTTGGCTGCAGGTTTTTCTCCTTCATCACTTTCAGTATGTCCTGCCACTCCCTTCTGGCTTGTAGGGTTTCTGCTGAGAGATCAGCTGTTAACCTTATGGGGATTCCCTTATGTGTTATTTGTTGTTTTTCCCTTGCTGCTTTTAATATGCTTTCTTTGTATTTAATTTTTGACAGTTTGATTAATATGTGTCTTGGCATATTTCTCCTTGTATTTATCCTGTATGGAACTCTCTGTGCTTCCTGGACTTGATTAACTATTTCCTTTCCCATATTAGGGAAGTTTTCAACTATAATCTCTTCAAATATTTTCTCAGTCCCTTTCTTTTTCTCTTCTTCTTCTGGAACCCCTATAATTCGAATATTGGTGTGTTTAATGTTGTCCCAGAGGTCTCTGAGACTGTCCTCAGTTCTTTTCATTCTTTTTTCTTTATTCTGCTCTGCACTAGTTATTTCCACTACTTTATCTTCCAGGTAAGTTATCCGTTCTTCTGCCTCAGTTATTCTGCTATTGATCCCATCTAGAGTATTTTTAATTTCATTTATTGTGTTGTTCATCATTGCTTGTTTCATCTTTATTTCTTCTAGGTCCTTGTTAACTGTTTCTTGCATTTTGTCCATTCTATTTCCAAGATTTCGGATCATCCTTACTACCATTTTTCTGAATTCTTTTTCAGGTAGACTGCCTATTTCCTCTTCATTTGTTAGGTCTGGTGCATTTTTATCTTGCTCCTTTATCTGCTGTGTGTTTTTCTGTCTTCTCATTTTGCTTATCTTACTGTGTTTGGGGTCTCCTTTTTGCAGACTGCCGGTTTGTAGTTCCTGCTGTTTTTGATGTCTGTCTCCAGTGGCTAAGGTTGGCTCAGTGGGTTGTGTAGGCTTCCTGGTGGAGGGGACTAGTGCCTGTGTTGTAGTGGATGAGGCTGGATCTTGTCTCTCTAGTGGGCAGGTTCACGTCTGGTGGTGTGTTTTGGCATGTCTGTGGCCTTATTATGATTTTAGGCAGCCTCTCTGCTAATGGGTGTGGTTGTGTTCCTGTTTTGCTAGTTGTTTGGCATAGGTTGTCCAGCACTGTGGCTTGCTGGTCGTTGAGTGAAGCTGGGTGCTGGTGTTAAGATGGAGGTCTCTGGGAGATTTTCGCCATTTGATATTATGTGGAGCTGGGAGGTCTCTTGTTGACCAGTGTCCTGAAGTTGGCTCTCCTACCTCAGAGGCAGAGCCCTGACTCCTGGCTGGAGCACCAAAAGCCTTTCATCCACACGGCTCAGAATAAAAGGGAGAAAAAGTAGAGGGAATTAGTAGAAGTATGAGGAAAGAAAGAAGGAAAGGAGGAAAGGAAGGAAGGAAGGAAGGAAGAAAGAAAGAAAGTAAGAAGCAACGAAGGAAAGAAGGCAAGAAGGAAAGAAAGGAGGGAGGGAGGGAGGAAGGAAGGAGGGAAAGAAGGAAAAAAGACAGAAAGAAAGAAGATACAGTAAAAATAAAATAAAGTATAATAGAGTTATTGAATTAAAAAGTTCTTATTTAGAAAAAAAAAAAGGGACGGATAGAACCTTAGGACAAATGTTGGAAGCAAAGCTATACAGACAAAATCTTACACAGAAGCATACACATACACCCTCACTAAAAGAGGTAAAGGGGGAAAAATCATAAATCTTGCTGTCAGAGACCACCTCCTCAATTTCGGATGATTCGTTGTCTAAAGGAGGGAAGGAAGGAAGGAAAGAAAGAAAGAAAGAAAGAACGAAGATAAAGTATAATAACGTTATTAAAATTAAAATTGATTATTAAGAAAAAAATTTTTAAAAAAAACCATGGATGGATAGAACCCTAGGACAAATGGTGGAAGCAAGACTATACAGACAAGATCTCACACAGAAGCATACACATACACATTCACAAAAAGAGGAATAGGGGAAAAAATCATAGATTTGGCTCCTAAAGTCCACTTCCTTAATTTGAGATGATTGGTTGTCTATTCAGGTATTCCACAGATGCAGGGTATATCAAGTTGATTGTGGAGCTTTAATCCGCTGCTTCTGAGGCTGCTGGGAGAGATTTCCCTTTCTCTTCTTTGTTCTCACAGCTCACAGGGGCTCAGCTTTGGATTTGGCCCTGCCTCTGCGTGTAGGTCGCGGGAGGGCGTC